>NC_090782.1:8032500-8122500 GCF_040054535.1 Antennarius striatus | reverse complement strand
ATCAGTAAGCTAACTCTGCAACTATGTATTATGAAGGAGTATGGGCGTACAGAGATTGCTTGGTTAAAAAGGACTTAAATGATGTGGGAGCGACACTGTCAATCTTTGCCTTCCTCTGAGAGTCAATTAGGTGATAAACAGGACTACATGTCTGTGGGAGTGGGGAGAAGGCTGATAGGCTGTCCCATGGATGTCCTGGGGCAAGGTAAACTGACAGTACTGCTTTGCAGTCAGGGATGGAGGCAAAGAGCACAATGTGCGACTGGCCCTGCCACTTGACAGAGCAGGCGATGTGTGTTTTTATGTCGGTATGTGTGTACATGAATTATAAGCTGGCTTTTTACCCGCGCGCGTGTGTGTGTGTGTGTGTGTGTGTGCGTGCATGCGTGCGTGCATGCGTGCGTGCGTGTGTGTGTGTTATTCTGCTCAATTTACTGAGCTCTAGAACCTGAATGTGGTGATGATTCTTCTGTAAGAAAAATTAGTTATGATGCTAAAGCTAATGATAACATTGGTGACAACAAGTGAGATGCTGACGGCTGCAAATATTGATTACTCAGTGTCTACTGAAATATATATCTTTATGTATTGTTTGTGTGAGTGAAACAGCCATTACTCACATTATATCTGGTATGTAATGTATACTCTAGATTTTCAAGATGACATAGCATGTGTGTGATACAGTAAACATGATGTATAGTGTAGATCACTGGGTCATGCATGGCATCCCTCTTCATATGAATAAATTAGATGCACAGAGGCAGTGTACTATGTGTTATTAATATGGCATTGGGTTTATTTGTTATCCGAACAATAAGCTGTTTTTCAGCCATGTATATTTAACCAGCCTGGTAAAGCCACAATGTGGCTTAGTACAGAGAATTATTACTTATGCATTAAGTATATGGATATTCAGGTCATACACCGACAACAGCTTTTTTGATATAATGAGGTGTGTCAATATAGGAGATAATATTTTTATATATTTTTCTGCTTGCCATATTAGTCATTCTCAAGATGGAAAAAAAAGTTCAACAGATGAATTTTAATGAGTGGTTTGCCATTATTACCCTCATTATTTTCCAATTAGCAAACTGCATATCACATCAGCACAGCACAAAAACATCAATTACTATAACATAATATAAATACATCTCTCTTATCTGTAAATAACAAGAAACTCAATAACAGGCAGTGAAAGACACCACAAAGGATAGATCATTGGAAGTGCATTGCACGAGAAACAATTTGAACAAGCTGAGATAAACGTATAACTATAATGAAGGCTATGGTAGTCCGTCCCCAGATCATCCAAGGCAAAGAACACACATTGATAATATAGAAGTATTGGGATTTGTGACATATTTGTTTCATGAAATGTAAAACTACATAGACAAATAAAGTGCACAGCAATTGCATGCTGTCTCTTTTCAGGGTAATGTTTCTGTGGCGTATGTTAAAGGTAATCCGTGAACATCCACTCACACATACTCACCACTCACCGGAAAGAAACTCACCTGCAAACACTCAGTCACCACACCAAGATGTTACCGAACTTAGAGAAAAATTTTGATGGAATATAACAGTATTTTACATTTTTCCTTAATGCTGGATATATCTCCGTAGCTGTTTAATGGGCTTCAGATCAATGTGTGTGCTCACCATTGTTTTTAAATTCTATTCATTCTGAATTAAAGAAATTCAAAAACCTATAGCGGCTAAATAATAAGAAAAGTAAGAGCACCACCCTTCTCTGCTCAATGCTACTGCAGCTTTCCATTCAAATGATCACACTCTCTATAGCAGTCATTCTCAGTTAAACAGCATCTGTGTGGTGTTTGACCTATTTTTTCCAAGCCTGCCTTGTATGTGCTTGAAAAAAAAAAAGACAAATGGTGTCACTGTATTTCAGTCAGCTCAGTTAAGGCGCGAAAAAGAGCCGTCTTCAGGTGCTTATCTGGCGTGAAATGCAAGTGGCGGACGAGTGACATTGTCAGCTCGTTTTCTTCACCTTGTCTGTTGGTCGTGGAGCCTAAGAGCTGGTTGGCTAGACAGGCGGGGCTACGGGGTCATTGTGTGCCTGTTCAGAGAGATGCGCGCAGTGAATAACCTTCCCTGGTAACAGCTGTCAGATCCACCAGAGCAGAGGACAGGAAAGCAGACCCAACCCAAACATGAGACGTATGAGGTGATTGACAGAGGAGGTGGGCGTGGTCAAAGTGTTTGCCTCCCTCGCACGCTATGCTCAAGGGTTTATGATGGGTGGCCACACCGAGCCTCTTAACGGGGGTCTGAGCACCCAGGCGGCTTTTTGTTTAACATATTGCTCATCTCTTTTATACACCCCAATGCAGATTCCACGCACAGCAGTGCAGAGCATACAGCCCCAACAGTGGCCCAGGACGCCGTCATTGTTGACGTGTCAGTCGCCAACTCTGCATCTCAGCATGGTTCACTGCTGGGCATGACAGGGGATGCAGACCCCATGAAGGAGGATTAGCACTGCACCCATTGTTTGAGCCACAGTGGTGTTGGATTTGGCTGCATGGCTATTCAACGACTGTATTTCTATTCTTTGGCATTTGACAGGGACGCTCAGAGGCCCCGCTTTTGTTCGGCTGTAGTATCAGAATGTGTTAATGTCATGCCCTCCACCAAGACTCTTATTATCTCTGTTGACATGACGAGGAAAGGTGCAATGGTAGATTCTGTTATTGCTGTCTGATGCCTGACCTGCAGGTTGGACTGTTTTTTAATGGGTCAGGTACATACTTGCTCTCATGTATAATTTACTGTTGATTTTGTTACCGCTGAAAGGCGAGCATGTTGAGGCTTTGGTCAGATTTAATGTCATGAATACAAAATTAAGGGATTTTTAAGGTTTTTTTTGTACTTTTATCAATTTATCATTGAAATTAAATCCTACCTAATGATGTTTTGCATTAGTGTGTACTCAGGTATGAAATGTGTTTTATGGGTAACTGATGAGAAAAAAAGAATTTTGGCATAATAAACAATTATGAATATTATACTGACATGATTAAAATAAACCAGATAGAAATGTATTAACATATAATTTAGGATTGTTTTCAATTTTGGGTGTTTATACCACATACATTTTGATACACTTCTCAAATTGACAAAAATGTTTGAACTTTGCTTCCACTCAGGTGAGAACAATGTGATAACAGAAGTCTAGAATTCCGTACTGACAGCTAAAAGGAGTATGTCTGTGGCTTAAAGGTTTTTTGACAGGTCATAAGCCTCCAGCCGGTCCCACAGAAGAACACATTCCTACGTTGAAGAGCAGTTTGGGTGGTAGAGCTTTGTGGAAAATAGTGATGGATGGCTCCTTCGATTCTCAAAGAATAGAGGCAGTGGAAGATTTTTTTTTTCTTTTTCTTTTCAAGATTAAGGCAGCAGCTCAAGGAGATACAGGTTTACTGTAAATGCATTTTGACCGAGCTTTGCTGTCTGGAAAGGATTCTTTTTCAACCTCACAATTTCTTACATTTTTGCCATTTGGGGCCACCCTTGTGCAAACTCTATAACCACAACATGCTTGCTTGCTTGCTTCAACTCAACCATTGCATCTTAAGAGATAAGGCATATATAGGTTTACTCCTGACGCTCTCTTTCAGACAATAAACAAAGAGTTATTTCAAAAATTTCCTCATGCTTAGCTCTAAAAAAACACTTTCCGATGCACACAAATTATGTGATTGTGCTGCAATTGTGGAAGCATTGCCAAAGCATGCATAAATGTTAATGATACAGTAAACAAAACTCCATTGTGACTCCATCTGGACTTAGAACTGAATTGCATACACATGCTCCAGTGTCCTGGTCTGCATTTTAGTTTGCCCCTCAGCTCTGTATATCAAAAGATATTTCATGTACCTTGCCAGGAAATGTTGAAATAAAGAGACAAGAAAATCCTGTGAAGCATAGCTCACTGGCACTTTGCCAAGGAACAATCCCCAGACAAAAGAGGCCCCATACTTTAGAGGTACCACAAAATTGAAATGGATATTTATATCACCAGCTATTACAAACACTGTTGCCTTTTCAACTGCTTTTCATTTATGGGGATTAGACGGAAAACACTTAGTGAGGAGTGCGTTTTGGTCCCCCCCCCCCCCCATCTCTCCAACATGTTGTAAGCGATGTCACAGGAAGGTGAGCAACTGGGTCATGGGTAGCTCAGCAGCTCTTGAGGTTTCACTGGCCTTTATCTTTGTCAGGCAGCCATAATGAGGAGGTTCCGCTCCCCCCTCCCCCCATCAACTGGGAGTAATGGCCGCCATCGAGGCCTTGATTGCAGCTGCTGCAGAACAGTCCTCCACATGGCAGAGTCACTCTTGAAGTCCTTCAATCATCTGTCTGGCTCATATAGAACCTGCCACCTCCTCAGACTGCTTTGTCAATGCATATCACTCATAGTCCCGAACGCTAAACGCAGTTGTCAGCCTGTAATGTGAAGTGTTCAAAGTACAAAAATTTTTTAAAATGAAATGTCCCCTGAGACATGAGGTTGATTTTCTGGGAAATTCAGGTTCTTTATGATTTTTTAAAAATAAATATTACATTAATTATAACCAACATATTTAATTAGCGTGTTTCTTGTTATTTATGTCTTTCATATATCAATTTAGGCCCTTTTTGGAAACTATCCAAGCAGAATTGTCAAACTTAGAAAAAGAACTTTTAAAACAAGGGAAAAATGGACCTATAGCTATGTCAAAATCTATACAGCCCCCATGTACAAATGCATCTCTTTCCAAACCGGCTGGGGTTTTTGCATGTTTGTCATACAGAAAATCATGTTGTGCTGTTTAAGTTCTAGTCACTAGCCGCAGAGTGGTGCCTATGCTTAAACAATATTGCTGTATTACAAAAGTCTCCTAAAGCATATACAGTAATTTAAAAATAAAGATTTTATAAAATGCTTCCACTGTGCTTGTGCCTGTTTTTTGCTTATTTTAGAGAGAAGTGACAATATTAATAAAAACATAAGTCCAATTATTTAAAAAAATAAACATTTAATGGATTATAATTACACATTAATTTCAAACAATGAAATCAATCCCAGATTTTGCTGTACAGTATATCCAAGAGGATCATATAAATGTGGTAAAAGGGGCCGAGGCAGGAGATTTCTTCAGCGTCACTTGGGCAGCCACAACAGAGTGTGGGCGGTCACTAGACACGGCAGAAATCTGGAGAGGTGTCTCGCGTTCTGAAGGTCGCTTCCAATTCACTGGCTCACCATGTTCATTTACAATCAGCCCTGTAATTAAGGGTAAGCAACCCAGAAATTATCAATCAGTTAATTACTGGGATGCTGCAAAACAAATCTCGCTCCTGATTGAGGCCCACTGGCTGTCCTCACAAGATGCTGCAGTCGTCCAAATGAAAGGTTTGTGAAATTACAAATGAAAAACAATAGCCATTTGTCATTCAGAGTGGAAACACAGTGCATGTCAAATATTCCAAAATATTGCCTGTATTTGTTTATATATATATAGATATACTGTATATATACCGTATATTATGTATATCTATTGAATATAATACTCTGATATTTTTAAGCAGCTCAGCTTTTCCACATATCGCCCTTTTTGAGCATTTAAAATTATTTTCAGGGTGGGTCACAATTTTAAATCACTTTTAATTTATAGTGTTGTACCTGTGGCTTGGCAACCAACTACTTTTAAAGTATTGATGTATTTCTTGCAGTCTTGTGTGCAGCGGTACAATAAATATGTCACATAACATGTAACGGTAAAATGTAACCAACTATTAACTTCCCAGTGACTATGGAATAGAGCCGTAATTTAATTGTGGAATACCATGTTTAGTGGTTTCCTTGCGCTGTAAAACTCTACAGTTGGAAAATGCTTATGCTGTAAAAAGGCAGATACTCCTGAATCCTGTTAGGAAAACCTGTATTTTTCATGTTAGCGGTTGATATAAAAAAGGTGGATGCAAAAAACATGCCGTACACGCAAATGCATACACTTCCACATATAAGATCTGTAAACATTTTTCCTTCCTTTCTTCTTCTATTCCTTGTTGTATGTTTCTCTTATTAACACAAGGAACTATTTTATCACTTGCTTTATTTACTCAGTTAATCACACACAATGGTATTAAATCCCAAAATAACTATATTCCTGCTGTCTGCATTTTTCTTTTCTTTTTTATGTCACTTAATGTATATTTTCTTCATATTGCCTGCCGTGCAGACTCTCCCCACAAAAGCATGGAGAAAGAACCCAGCTGGAAACTCTGCACACGGCAGCCCTTATTGTGATTCGCTGGACTTTTTCTTTTCTCAAATGGGAAAAAGTGGGACCTATAAATTGCTTGAGTCAAGACCTCTATATTCCATCAATACATTTCCTCTGCCCCCTGCAGGCACTGGAGCATCAAAAAGCATACCAATCCCCTCACATCACCAGCAGCCTACAGCTCAACTCTTAAATAAATGAATTAAATGAGAGGTCCTGTGATTTTCTTGAAAAAACCTTTTTCTATTCTCTATTAGAGAGATGTCATTACAGGAGAAAAAGATGGGAATGTAGTGGCTGACAAAACATCAAGTACCTACTATACAACACATGAAAATATTCCTGAGTCTCCTACTTTAAATTAGTTCCTGTGCATTGCCATGGTTAGTCTGGCTTCTGCATTTTAATTTAAAAACACGTGATTAATTTTTTTTTTTTGTTTGTTTGTTTGCTTGCTTCTTACAAAATTTGAAGAAATATTTCTGTATTTTAGAAATTGATCCTTCATGTTTTAATTAGATTAAATGTAGTTTGAAAATGCCCCACAGAATTTTTTGTGTTGTCTGAACACGCAATATTTAAAGAAACAGACACAATGCCTTTATTATACCAGTGCCAAATGACCACTCCCTCGTTAAACTAACACACCCTTATAAAAAAAACATGACAATTGGGGAAAAATGGCATCAACAAGAAAGTCACAGCTGGGGCAACACGATTGGATTGCACCATTGGCTGCTGGAGGCGTTATGGGACTTCTGGGCTGCCCAGTGATGAGCCCCGACCTAAAGCCCATTAAAAACATGGGATTGGTTGAGTGAATGATTGCAACAGCATGAACATCCTCCTCAGACTCAGCAGTAACCCTTTGCTCTGACTGAAGAGTGGTCCACCAATGCAGGATTATATCAGAAGTCCATGAGGAGGAGGATTACTGCTGTATTCAGCGATGAATTGGACACGCCCCTTAAATTCCAGTTGTGCACCCGAGAAAGTTTTTAAGTTTTATTCTGTTTCTTTTTTTGCTATGATATTCATTGAATGGAGATAGAATTACAAATATAGATAAAACACGTTTGAAAAAAAAAACAGGTCAATGAAAGAAACTGCCGAAAGCAATTTTCTACAGTGATAGAATATTTCATTCATTTTTATTCCGATTACAAATTGATAACAGAAAAATCTTTCTTCAGGATGACTAGAATAAAAATGGCTTTGATTGTGTTTCATGGCCTCTTGGTTTTCCCTCTGTTCCTCCTTAGTCACATCTTGTAATTGGTGTCCTCATGCATTTTTCTAGCATAATTCACATCGCAGTGTGCCACAGATCTGAGCTTGTTTGAAGTGACTCCATTGTCAGTTACTTCAAGATATTTGCTGGGAGCTGCATCCAAACAGGAATGCAGCAGGAACAGGGTCCTCTGTTGGTGGCTGGCAGGGGAAGATTGGAATGAAACTTCCAGCCAAATCATGGAATCTGGGCCCAAGTTTTTTTGGCAAGTAGCAGAGTGTGAAAATTACAGAATTTATTGCATTGGTTGTGCACCTGCCTCTGTGCCTTTAGTACGCTATTGCAGTTCTGAGGGAAAAAGTGGATGGCTGCACAGAGGGGTCTGAAGAAGAATTAAAATGTGATGTTTGGCAAAATATTACAATAGAGATAAACTTCCAAATCAAGCATTAAGTGCTTAAATTGTTTTTATAATCTTGGTGACGCCAACAGAACAAAGGAAAGAAGATGGAAAAAACATCTAAAAAAAAAAGAATAACAGCATTTTGGATAGCCAAGAAGGAGTATAAACAAAAACCACAGAATATAAAAATCCATTTGACATATTAAAATGTTATTGTCCCTTTCTGTCTCTGTCACCTCCCTTAGCAGTTTACATGACTAGAGACGGAAGGTCTGCAGCATGCCAAATTTGTAGTAGGCCCCATATTTATTTACAAATTGCAGTCACATACCATTTAGTTTGTATTGTTGTAAAGAAAAACAATCTGAAAACCTCAAATGGGACCACCGTACACTGATGTAATCTCTGGCTCCGTGTCCGTCCCAGTTCGTCTCAGTAACTGTCTCTGCCCCCGCCAGAATTTCCTGGAACAGATGCTGTCTCATTTTTACAACCTGCTGCTTGCCTCAGTCGACTGGGCAGCAGGTCACGAATGCTCACATACCCATGAGGACACATGGGCACAAAAACACACAAAAAAACACACACATTTACCATATTAGCTGCAAAGCATGTATGTTTAACTTACTGGTTACTTACGTAAGCTGAGAAGAATCCCCTGAGGTGAATTACTTAATTTGAAGGTCCCTGAGCATGGAGGGGGCCAGTAAGTGCTGCACTACTACTGCCATCCTGTGCTCAGCTCTCAATCTCTGAACTCGCTACCGGCTTCGCATTCTCCATCCTTTTTAGTTTTTTTGTGTTTCCCCCTATTCAGCTGTTTGTTTCTGTTTCTCAAGACTCTCCAAGAGGACAAGGAGATGGAAAGAGAGCAGGGAAAGCTGAGAGATATGTTAAGCCAGTGAGAGTAATAGCACAGGCCTTTGTCCTGCACTCATTATTTTCACTTTGATTACAATCTAGAGCAGCTCGAGTTACCCTATTTCCGCAGACTGTGACTCTTGCTGAAATTATGCTGTGCTGATAGATGGTTGAATTGAAGCTGTCAGGGGGATCAGGGGTGGATTGGTCATGGAAAGATAATAATAATAGTAACTATTACTATTATTATTATTATTATTATTATTATTATTATCATCATCATCAACAACAACCATTATCACAGCATCATATTAAGTACATTTCCAGCACATATCCAGCATAGAGGAGATAAACAACGAGGCCAGCTATGTAATTCCTTTAGAAACACTTTCATTCCTATGGGACACCTTATTTATTCCAGAATGCGAATGCTGAAAAATGGTCCCATTGTTGTTCCGTGTTAAGTGGATGGAAAAGCATGCAGACATAGTAGGTGTCTCTGACCAGTGAAGGTAGTACCAAGGAAGGGGGATGTATGCTGAGAACGCTGCCTCAGGGCCAACCACCACTAAACACTAAGCACTGCAGAGGCCCAGTCCCCATGTAGTACTAATCACAATCCCCGGCCCCCTCCATCTGTTCTCCATCAGTGGCCTTGCAGTACTACTCTACTGCTTTATCTAGTCCCCCTCCATCCTCTTCCCTTCTGGCTTTTGTTCTCACTGTCTTTTAACCCTCTTTTGCTGAACTCAACCTTATTTTTTCTCCGACTCCTTTCTCTTCGTGCTAGCAAGCATGCAGGATTTTTTTAGAGATACCTCAAGACAGATGCTTTAACCTTTCAACACAAAACATTAGCTTCTGTTTCTTTGCCCTGACTCTAATTAAAACACGGAATCAATATAGTGATCTTGAATAATCCAATATTTCCCCATAATGCTTTTATTTTCCTTCCTTGTTTCTAGACCAAAGTACCATTTTCTGATCAGGGCAAATAATCAGGTGTCAATTGTACAACGAATCATCAGACAAATATAAGTGTTCCATGCTATTGTTAGTACTTCATTTACTAGCATGGTTCAAGATGGCTATGTTGATTTTTCCTGGCCTTAATGATCAGATCACTTACTAATTAAAAAAGAAGAAGAAGAAAAAACAATATTACAAGCTGCCCTAACGCTTCTCTGGGTGGTGATGAGTGAGGGCAAAGTTATTATTCTTTTGAACTCCTGCGGTGTGGGGGAAAGACGGCAGACATTCAAAGCAGCATGACGTTTGGTGTTTGTTATTTCTTTTCAACTTTTTTTAATTCCTGGGCACAAGATTTATGGCTTGATAAGTGCTTCGAACTTTTCTTTTCTTTTTTTCAAATGGGGATAATTTAAACACACCTGGTAGACAGCAAGAGCTTTATTTCTACCACTCTTCCTCCAGTTCTTCTGCTCATCCATCTCTCTGAGTCTCACTGTGTAGCTCTGGTCTTGTCTGCTCTTTCCAACCAGTTTATTTTTGTTATCTTTGTATGTATATCATTAGCTATCTTTGCATGTAGCTTTCTCCAGGATGAAAAAAAACCCCTGAATAATATACAGCCATTGCTCTATGAGGATATGGGATGTAATCACTGCAATGCAAAGCCTGGTATCAGCTATGTTTTGAGTTGTTTTGAGCTGTGCACCCAGTGAAACTGGGTGCACAACTCATACCTCTAATACATCACCATAAAGCATAGGGAAAGCATGGCTTTGTGGCATTCATGTTTCTGGTGCTATTTCAATTTTTAGCATCTGTGATTTTGAAGACAGAGTAAGGGGATCTAAATGTTGGGTCTGGCGTACTGTCCATTCAGCCACACTTCAAGACTTTGGCAGCTGCTATGCAGCAGCATCACACTCATAAGGCTGGTTGCAGATGACATGCTGTAACCCAACCTGTGCCGCATTTCTAGTGTATTGATGCTAACCGTTTGCCAGTCATGTCACAGATGTCAATTTATGTTTAGTTTTGTGACATTAACTGCATGTGTACTGCTTGCCTGTGAGCGCAGCTGGGATGGATTACAGCCACTGCATTATGTATGTGGACACAATGATTTTCACTGCTGTCAGCTCACCTTCATAATGAGTTGTTGTATTATTGATTAAAAATATATAAAATATAGGGAAATACTTTCTTCTGTTGATCAGAGTTGTGATGAATGTTAACTTAAATTTGCATTCAATTCTAAACTGCATTTGGGTCTTTAAGTCATGTTAAAAAATTAATTTATCTACATGTGGGGAAACATGTCTCGCACATTGTTATGGCTACAGCACATAACTGTGATAAAACATGTTTAAGGCCAAGAATATGACCCACATACACAGACATGCTCTCCTGCTGAGTATGTAATAAATCTCACCCACTTGCTTCACACTGAACATTTGGCTTTTTCACTCTTTCCTATCAAGAGAAAAAAATAAACTTACCAATGGGTCAAAAATATTTGCAGAATATATTCCTGATAGATCACTTAACTATCTTTCTGAGTAGATGTGTCTGTAGTAGTGCTCAGAAATTTACTGGCTAACAGCACTTCCTTGTTCAGCCATTTCATCATTTGTTTCTATTTCCTGTCAACCGTGACCGCTCAACAGCCCATCCATATAATTAAGACGACCTTTAAACAATTTGCCACTGAGTTTCTAATATTTTTAGCCTGGTCATTATTCCTGATGCACAGATGTTTTATGTTAATGAGGGAACATAGACCTGACAGCATTGAACTCCTTAGGGAGGAAATTTGGTTATAGGTAGTCAGGTTGGTGATGGAGATATTGCCCAATTTATTCACTCAAGTGTCAGTTATACAGACAAATACGTGTAGTGCTTTTACAGAGCTTTTTGTAGCAGATACAGCCTGTCAACATAGTGAGAGCAGTCATTAATCACCATACATTTGATCAAAATGCAACAAACCTCTACCGTTTCCTGTGATGGAAGGACAGGAAGGCTGTGTTAGATCTTGTTCCACTAATTGGGTTAGTCCAGCTAATGGCCATTTAGATGGTGGATACAAGGGAGGAATTTCACTCCATAAATGTGGTGATGGAAGCAGAGCCTATCATGTATTTGAATTATCCTCAAAATGGCTTTCGGTGTCTGTAATGCTTCCAAGTTCTTGAAATACAGTAAAAGTTTGCTGTAGTAAATTCTACTGTGCCTGGTAATTATTTAGAAAATGCATTCTGGCACAGCAGAAAGATGTTCTGCTGGTATCTGCAGGGTCGTTTCATTTACTCTAGCCATACGCGTGTGATTGGTTTGTCACTTTCATAGAAGATATTCAAGAAAGTGTGTAGAGTCATAATGCTGAATTCTACAAGTGGTTAATAATTTGAGCAAAATGCTATGCGGAACAGCTGCTACTCTGTATTCCTCATAGTTTCGTAGTTTCAGCATACGGACCATTTTCAAAAAATGTTACCTCAAACGAGTCTGAGAAGACAACAGGCCGCTGTGCAGGGATATGCGAATTGAGAAGAATTAAAATTACAATACCTGCATGCCCAGCTGCCCAACTCAAATTGCTTGGCTGTTAGATGTGTCTCGATTCAATATCCTGTCCTGTGCAGGGCACTCTAATAACCAAGGTGTCTACGGCATAAGGATTTCAATGTGCAGTCATGAAAATTGTAATAGAGGGATTATATATGTGATTTTACCAACCTAAACAGACTGAAGGTCTCATTGTTTCCTAACAAAAGTCACCACTTTGTAGTTTCCAGTGGAGATGACCGCCCGGTTCCCGAGAGCTAGTGGTCATCCTTAAACTGCACTAAAAGTGAAATAACCCTTGCAATGTTGGAACATAATCACAGTCCTTTTATTGTTGCTGTAAATGAAAGGACAGAAAAATACAAATGCTGGCTGACATCCTTTGTCGTGTGAAGCTCGAGGCGCAGTTTGTGTTTGGCTCCCAACTCCATTTCTGGCTCAGTTACTTTCTTTCAAACAAGACGGAAATGCAGTTTGTCCTCACCATGAGTAAGCGGCCACTGAGATGAGGAATAGACCCACAGCCTCACACAGACAAACGTGACAGGCTGTGTGACATCACTTAGCCAAAATGGATTGCCATTTCAAAATGGTACAATTTCTGTCCAGTGTTAGCAGGGCTCTCGCTAGAAGAAAATAATTGACTCAGAAATGTATTCAATATATATTTTTTATTTTTTTATTTTTTTTTAGATCTGGCAGCAGTGTTGTTTTTCCGTGGGTGGCAAAAATTAGTTGGCAGTGTTTGGTATATTTTGTCTTGAATCTGTGTGGGAAAAGTTAAGTCTAGAATTAAAACTCCTTGATCTAAAATGTTGACAGTACTTCATGACATTCTGTTCTGTATTTAATAATTTATATTCCATTGTATCGCCATGTGTATTTAG
Organism: Antennarius striatus; assembly: GCF_040054535.1. Taxonomy (NCBI): domain Eukaryota; kingdom Metazoa; phylum Chordata; class Actinopteri; order Lophiiformes; family Antennariidae; genus Antennarius; species Antennarius striatus. Next base: position 8,109,288 of record NC_090782.1, on the reverse strand, counting down.
CTGATGAACATTAACTTTTGGACTCCCACAGAATAATTTAGGGTAATCATACTGGATAAGATTCTTGTTTGAATATGATAGATTTTGGCATTGAGTGCAGTTTGAAAATGCTTAAGATTTCCTTTTAATTCAAACAAGATCACTATATATATATGTGTGTGTGTGTGTGTGTGTGTGTGTGTGTGTGTGTGTGTGTGTGTGTGTGTGTGGTGTGTGTGTGGGTGTGTGTGTGTGTGTGTGTGTGTGTGTGTGTGTGTGTGTGTGTGTGTGTGTGTGTGTGTGTGTGTGTGTGTGTGTGTGTGTGTGTGTGTGTGTGTGTGTGTGTGTGTGTGTGTGTGTGTGTGTGTGGGTGTGTGTGTGTGTGTGTGTGTGTGTGTGTGTGTGTGTGTGTGTGTGTGTGTGTGTGTGTGTGTGTGTGTGTGTGTGTGTGTGTGTGTGTATATATGTATATGCATATGTATGTATATATAAATCTTTCTGAATTGGTTTTTTCTAACTTTCTCAGGTTTGAGGTATTTACTTCTTAGACGTCTACCTTCACCCTATTGAAATATAATTTATGAAAATCTATTTAACAATATCTCTTTCCAGAAACAGTTCCCACAGAACATTCCGTCAAACAGTTTTCATTAGAAAAGTGTGGGTGGGTTTCTCAGTTGGTGACATTTCAGAGCTTTGAGGGGTAAAACTGAAAATATCTTCAGGTCTGTATAGCATGTAGGAAATCATGGAAATTAGATTTCTAAAGTTCATTTGAAAAAACATGACGCAGAACTAAAAAAAGCAGATGGCAATATGTTGTTGAGTGTGGAACCCTTTTTTGTATGTTCACAGGCAACAAATGTAAAGTTCATATAACTTTTTTTCTCATGTATATGTGTGTGTTTGTGTCTTTGATTCCTCGTTCTTTCTGAAGTGACCTGTGTGCCACTCCTGCCCTGGGGGCTCGGGCACACATGGCCTGATCCACACTTCCTCAACACTTTGAAATTACATACACTCACAGCACAAGGTTTCCAGGATGACCCAAACAATTACAGACCTTTTAGCTGCTTGTACAAACCGGCTGCTGGTGTTAATGACTGGGGCATTCCTTAGCTCCTTAGGATGAAAACGGGGGAAAGGGAGCAAAACAGTGGCAGACATCACGCTTAAGGGGTAATCCAATCCATGCAGCAGGAGCTACGTGTGTGTGTGTGTGTGTGTGTGTGTGTGTGTGTGTGTGTGTGTGTGTGTGTGTGTGTGTGTGTGTGTGTGTGTGTGTGTGTGTGTGTGTGTGTGTGTGTGTGTGTGTGTGTGTGTGTATGTGTGTGTGTAAATGGCCGAAGGGCATAATCTAGCTAAAGGTCCTTGGGGTCAAAAGAGTCTGCCACTACTCCAGTGCATATGTTCCAGGCCTGGCTCCCTGCCAAAAGTGCAGTGAGGTCACAGCAATTTCCCCGAGTCAGGAATGGGTCAGGGTCTCACTTCCCGTGCCTATCAGACACTGAGGGATGAGGAGGATAGTGTAAGTCTTTGTAGAAATATTTCTTCTAATTCTCAGTGTGTCAAGACAGAGTGTGTCCTGCTGCTCAGTGGAGAGCATGACGTTATTGGAGGAGAAATGTGAAAGCCACAGAGAGACGATGTTTTAGGCTGTGACTTAAATGTAATTTTTCCATTCAAAATTGGTGGGGAATTTCCTCACAAGTGTCATTATCTTCCTGGCTATTGGCACAGACCCACAATGCTTTCCATTAAGTTGTTCATTAATGTCAGCCTGCCACCTCACCTAAGTTGGCAGCACTAAGAGAGCAGAAGTGCTTTGCTCAGGAACTGAAAGTGAATACATTACAGGTGGAAGTAAAATATTGCCCACGAAAAGAATTCAATGGTGATTTAAGTAGCCCGTGGTAGAAGAGATTATTTTACTGATTTTTTTTTTCTTCAGAAAAGGTTTTTCTTTGACCCAAAAAGGAGGTTGGTGTCTGTCTACTTTTCACTACCTCCGTCTCTTCACTCGTTTTTGAATCCCCCTAAAGAAAGGTAGCAGTCCTAACACACTCCATATTCATTACAGCGTGATCATTTAGTGGGTTGTTTTAATACATCTCTTCTTACACACACAAAACACCTGTGTGAATTAAATGAGCTGGCGCCGCTCACCTAATCCCCGCCGTAAATGATGTGGAGAGACTTAGTCCAAAGGACTAAGGGCTAATTCCATCAATATATTAAATAGTTTGATCTCTGCTTTCTTTTGAATTGTATTTGGGGTACGGGAGCATATTTCTATAATCACAGTTATGATTAACCCCCATTAAAATCTCCACAGATCCAAAATATGTGTTTAAGGGCATAGGAAGGAAGTATTGTCTAATCAAAACAGACTCATTCTTGTTGAGTATTGAGAACCTATTAGTCCATTAGTGCTAGTATGAGAAGCAGCTCAATTCAGCTATCCCATAATTCTTACACAGGATCAATAATTGGGAACATGAACTGCTTTCGAGCTAAAAAGGATAGTTGTGAATGTTATTTTGTTATGTAAGAGGAGTTATCCAAAAGAAGAAGCTCTGAAGTCCTTCTAAATCTTCACATTCATGTTTTTACATCCCGCTTCAAAGCAGTGATGTATCGTGTAGTATTGTCTGTTAGTCCACTAAATATCTTTGTATTCAGGAACCAGATAAAATAGAAACAACAATGTGAGTAAGACCATAAATCAAAGCTCGTGCTTTGATCTTTGACCTATGCAAGTAGGTCAGGGTAAAATTTTGAATTCAGGGGTGTTGCAGGATGTTGCATTCTGCCACTGCCTTGTTTTTATTGTAGTTTACTTCTAAGACTGCTCCAATTCTTTCACCACAATCACATCTATTAACAACAAAGTTGTATTTATCGGTACAAATAAAACACCATAATCATGAACCAGGATACTCTTGTCAGATGCCAACACACTGAGACCCGCTAAGATCAAAACCCATCAATGCTCCATCTTCTATACTTGCCAGAGTAAGTATAATTTAAAAAATATCAGCAGTGTTCACTCTATTTAAAAAAAAATTAACAGTAGAGTGTAAATAACTAAAAGGAATTGTTAATAGTTTTATAAAATTTTATACATTGACAGTAACAATGAAATAAATACAAACTATAATTGGGGAATAAACTAAATATTAAAAAATAACTGCTTCCCACTACCTATTTTATATGTTGCACTAACATTGGAATGGATGAATGATTAACTAAACTTATACAAGTTCCTCCGGGATTAATAAAGTATCTATCTATCTATCTATCTATCTATCTATCTATCTATCTATCTATCTATCTATCTATCTATCTATCTATCTATCTATCTATCTATCTATCTATCTATCTATCTATCTATCTATCTATCTATCTATCTATCTATCTATCTATCTATCTATCTATCTATCTATCTATCTAAACGTCTGACGGTGCGATGGGCACATGGACACCACAGCACACAGCATCCTGTGGTACTCGAGCTGTTGATAACAAAAGCCATCACCCTGTGCACTGCTAAGCAGTTACCACATGATTTTATGAGACCTGTGCTCATTTATGAGTGTAATCGGGTGCAACCCAACGCCCCTTAGGATGTCGGTGTTAGTGCCCCTCTTTGTCCTATAATGATGGACTGTCGGTTCAATGGCATTATTGTAGCTCTAGTGGCCGTCCAGGGAGTAATACATTGATAACAATATCAGCTCATAAAGATTGGCTGTTGGAGAAAAGGTCACTACCTCTCTTGTCTGTACAGTATCTCTCCCTTCCCGCTTCTGGTATGATTCCTCCCCGGAATCTCCATCGCACTCTCTCTCTGTCCCTCTCCCTCTCCCTCTCCCTCTCCCTCTCCCTCTCTCTCCCTCTCCCTCTCTCTCTCTCTCTCTCTCCCTCTCTCTCCCTCTCCCTCTCTCTCTCTCTCTCTCTGCATCTCTATCTCGTTCGCTCAGGGTGATGACGGCTGCCCCTTGGTGTGTAAGGAAGCTGGTATGTCATGTTTTAACTGGAGTTAGAGGTTTGTTGACAGGCCAGACAGAGGGAACAGATGGCAGCGTGACATGCCCAAGGTCATCTGGCATGCCACTGTCGGGAGCTCAGGATTTGAAACCGAACACTTTTTCCCCTCTTTCCTTTTTTCTTTCTTGAGGATTATTTATTTTAGGATCCTTTTCTCTCTTTTCTATTCCCTACCCTTCCCTTCCCTCCTCTGCTTGCCCTGTCTCTGTCCTTTTCTCTGTTTATCACCTCTTCCCACATCAGTGTTGGTCAAAGTCTCCTGTACAGGCTGCTGCCTATCTCTGCTTAAACACACTGCCCCCTAAACACACATATACACATACACACACCTTGTTGAATGTCCTTATTTTTTCTCATTTCTTTTCCCTTTTCTCTCCCACACATGCACTGTCAGAGTGACATTGGCCCCATACCATAATGGGCCAAGTTACCTTTGTCTCCTGAAGTCTAGCCCCAAACAGCCCTGTCAGCAGAGATGTAGCAAGAATCCAAATGAGTTTTAATTACCTGTGCAGCCATGCCTTGAAGGTTGTGCGCCGGAAATCCCAACCACACCAGAACAGTGAGCATGGCATTTCACAACACATCTATTCTTTGTCTTCCAGCTAATTTTCAGCAGAGGCATAAAATAGAAAGAAGAAAATAAGAAAGAAAGGAAGGAGTTTGAGCACAACCCTGTATTTTTGCCTGCTGCCTTGCTGTCTTTGCTGAAGGTTTTAGAGAGCCTTGAAAAAGCCGAAAAATGTACTCCCTTTACCTGAATCATGTCAGAGACGTTCGTTTCAACTCAGCGGGTAGAGCCGTTTGGCCAAACATGCCACGGGCTTGATAATGAAAACATTTCTATGTCGCTGCAAAAAAAATGTAGGTTGTGATGAAGAAAAGTCAAGGAGAGAGGGAGTGCAAACATTTCACAATAATTTGTATACTTAACTTTTTTTTTCTTTTTTTGGGGGGGGGGAGCTAAATGCTGCATGGAATGTGAGGTTTGTTTGTTTATCAAGCATGTCAAGGCATTTCTATCTTGGCCAGAAACCCGTCCTGGACCACTTATTATGTTTTCAAAGCTCTCCGGTGAGATTTTTTCGGGTGCCTGAGCTCCATTTTCAGTGTTCACAGCTTGCTCTCAGCAACACAAAGAGTGTCCCATCAAACCCTAACAAGGCGTTAAGGACACATGACAACAGCACCTGCTTAAGGTGGTATGTCCTCAATGTGAGCTGCTCCAACAAATAAACCACCCCAAATTTGTTTTTGAGGAACCTCGTTTAACTAGGTCTGCCATCCCCCAAGATCACTGACTCAAAATAGACTGTGTTGTGTTTATTAGCATGATTTTATGTCTTGCTGTGTTTGTCTATACTGTTGTTTATGCCTTGTGATTATGCCTGTTGTGTTTTTTGGCAGAGGGTTTTCTGAATATTAACAACATAACAATTGCTGGGCTGATTAATGTGAAACACAGCGTAGACGGCAGATCGCTTGGCTGATACAGCAGTAAAATCATGCTGGGGTAGGGGGGCTCAGAAAAAAGGAAAAGGGGGAGGAAGAGAGGTTTCAAATCATCTCATCTACAAAGGTTATTATCTGAATAGTAAGTCTTCCAGCATGAAACCACTTTTTTCTTCTTTGAATTGAAGTCTGGGTAGCCACAAAGAACATATGGATGTATTTATGGAGCTGCCTTGTTTTTTAAGTGTTAAATATGTAATGTTGAGTCTCAAAAATGATCTCTTCATCTCTTGTTTTCTGCTTCTTCTCATCTGCTTCTTCAAAAACTTGTACTCCTTTCTGTACGAAAGTGGAATCAGAGCGTTATCCCAGATTTACGCTGGAAGTCTGCTGCATTTCCACCTGACAAGCCTACGTGGTGTCTGCAGGTCTCACCATTGTATTTGTAAATAGTCTGAGGTTGTAGACAATTAACTGAAATATCGGGTTCAACAAAACTCAACGACGGTCAAACTTAGAAAGGAGAGATTGATGCCTTGGTTAGAAATTTGATTTTGTGAACAACTCCAAAGTTTTTGCTTCAGCCATTAATCACCTGTCCCCGGAGAGGGGAAGTCAGTGGAGCACAGGGCCCTCTCTGTATCGCCACGACAGACTGAAAGCCAAAACCAGCGTTCTTGAACAATAGTTGGCCCGACGTGACACCATTTTGTTACAGTGTGTGAGGGGGCAGGACAGATTCTTGAAAGTACAGTGACACCTAAAGGCCTAATCCTATAGGCCCACTGTCTCTCCTTCCCCAAGAACACTTGATTCAAGGACACGGTGAAATTTGGAGGAAAACTGATGAGTTTTCACTTTTACTACACTTGATAGTTCCAAGCGCTTGTACAGGGCATCAAATTCCTGTCTTAATGACATGCCTGGGGCTGCCTGCAGGAAAAGTGGCATTTTCATCTCCCAACCTGAGCATCTGATTGGACATTGTGTGGAAGAGCCAAAAAAAAGGATGCGGTACTTTTTTAAATGTGCAGTCTGAATGCATCGAATGGCTGTGTGGGTCCTGTATTTGTGCAGTTCAACCTGTCATTTCTCTTTTCTTTTCTTGTTTGGTATTATTGTATTTGATTGTGGGGGTTTTTAATGTTAATATAATGTGAATGTCAGGCTCCCAGTGCATCGAACACAGTTCTTGTTTTTTCTGTGATATTCACAGGAGCATGCTGGACTAAATCCAGATTAGTTTACTTCTTTTCTTTTCACAGTACAGTTCACCCATCAGTTTAAATCTACTAATATATCCTTAAAGAACATAGAGGTCCTGAAGGTCAGCACACGAATGACTGTTTATTCCATTTTTATTTTAAATATTTATATATTCTCTGTTGTGATGTCTTAATGTAACCAACTGAAGGTCATGTTTTATCTTCATTTTTATTTCCCTCCCCACAGTAAGCTCACACTTGTTTCCAAGCGTGTCTATATTACAGTACCACTCACACAGTGCACGCACAAACAATCACATGTTCCCCAGATGAACAGCACCACTGTAGTGGTGAGATCCTCAATGGGCAGTCTTTTGATCTCGCCTCATCTCTTGAGTCTGCTTTCACGGCCAGCTCTGCATGCAGAGCCAGATTTTAATATGGTAGCGCACCCTGGGTCCCAGAGTAACAATAAACTTTACCTTCAACTGTCAGCAGGTCTTAATCACTGGGATTACTGCAGCACTAAATGCTTGATTCCTGTTAATATTCCTGCCGGTGAAAAAGGTAAACAGACCTAAAGAGATGAATATCATCCACCCTTCACAACTGAAAGCCTTTGGAGTTTTCAATCTCATTTTCATCACTTGCAAATATGGCACAGAAGTCGAAAAGGGAAAGAATAAGTCTCAGTTTCAATGAATCTGAACAGTCACAATGGAATTCTTTTTCAGTGGTGGGCTTTTTCCCACAAATGTACAATCAGTCATTCTCAAAGAGCCTTCAGCGAGGCTGTTATTAGCTGTCCTGTGAGGCAACACTCACTAAGCCATCTAATGGAGCTTCAGAAGTGAGCAAATGTTAGACAGCGAGGCCATGCAGCAGCCTCAGTGGCCAGAATAGATTCTGGTTTCTATGTTGAGCTTCCTTATAAAATGAAAGAAAAAGAAAGTAACAATTACTGTATTATTATATTAATTATAATTAAGGTTATTATTTTCATTATACAGTCACAGTTGTCTCAGATAGTTAAGAAACATATCAAATGAAATTTATAATAAATTTTATAATCACTATAATTTATTTGCAGCAATAATACATTCACAGCTTGAGTTTAGTATTGTTTTATTCATTACATGATGATGTATATTTTTAATATTTATAAAATATAATAGTTAATAAAATTGATAGTCTTCTACAGCGGGGGACCATTTAAGGCTTTTATATTCCAGTTCTTTCCCATTGTTAAGATTTTCCTTAAAGGCAAAATAGTTGAAATGTGCATGAACCTACTTTGACAAAATTCTGTTTAAAAAACACCCTGAAAATGGTTCATGGAGTGGAGCATGCTGTTTCAGAAGCTAAATCCATGCTCTACTGGTTACAAATATTTTACCATAGCTTAGCTGCTCAACTAAAATCTGCAGTTGTATGCACTCCATTGCCCCCTCATCTTGCTTTGAAAACACCACTGGATTAAAGGCCTTTGTCTCTGGACTCAGGCAGCTTGACTCCTCGGCGACATGGGTCTCATGTCTGTGTAATGTTGGAATAGCCGACAGGGAGAGAGACAGAGTGAGACTTAAACAATTCAAGTCTCAACAGGGAAGAGCCACTGCGGGCTCTGAAAGGTTGAGCCTGTGAACAAGTGTTCATGTTTTTTCAACAGTAATATCATTCACAGAGAATGCAATTGAGGTTGGTTTGAATGAATACATTGAGTAACCAGGAACAGCAATTTATTTAGATTGTGCTGTATAGTCAGTGTTTCAGCTGTGCATGGTTGCATCCTGCCTGCATGAACAACAACAGCGAGAATGGCTTTGTGTGCACATAGGTGTTTTTTCATCTTCATTCAATTGTTTTTCACAGAAATAATTTTACATACCTCTTCTTCTTTTCTGAGACCTGAAAACAGATTTGATTGTATGAGTAAACCTATGCAAACTAAGCCCAAATCCAAAGCCACATTAATGGCTTTTAAATAACTTCCGCTTCCCATGCCTCACTTATTTGTCTTCAGTTTTCAATATGATGCTCGGTAAGTAAAGTAAATATTATCAGGCAGAGATGTTTCCATCATCCATGGCCATTTAAGTAAATTGAATTGCTATGAATCCCGATGTCCCAGTGTTAACACTACGCATGTTTGATGGCACTCTTTATTGAAATGATTTCCAAGGGTGTTTGTCTTACTCATAGCACTGTGTCAGTCAGGCATAGCAAGGATAGAGCAGAGGCTTTGGGGAAAAAATATGAAATTGATTAGTTAACTGGGATGGAAAATAAGGACTTCATCAGAATCACTTTGTGCAGTCCTTAAAATCAGCTGTGAAACAATACAGCATCCCCGATGAGGACGGAAAGGCGAGGACCGTTTCTGCATCTGTAGCTGAGTGATATTTGTGTTGTGCCACTGAACAATGGTGAAAGGGATGAGGGAGAAGAACAAGACTTTTGTTCCATTCACTCAGATGTTTCACATATTCTTCAACACTTGGTGTAAATGTAAAATTAGAGTTGGATTTTAAAATTTGTACCTGATTGCCGTGGAATTAAACTTTTCAAAATTCTTGAATGGAATTTTAACAATTTTGAATTTATGTTATAAAAGAAAATCAGTGTTAATCTGTGATTACATATAGAAATGCTAGTTTTAAGCTTTTTTAACAATTAATTAAAAGAATTCAAATAGCATTACTGGATACAATGGATTTGGAAAATTTATTATTTAGGAAAAACATCATATACTTTTTATCTTTTAGTACGACTTTTAATGGTTGTTTTTTTTTGTTTGTTGTTTCTCTTTGGGGTTTTTTTTTTTTTTCCGGTGGGGGGATTGTGCCGCTACCACTATTATCTGGAACGTACTAAAATAATTATTTAATATTAAAAATATAATTATTGAAGCTTCTATAAAATACTCAATGCTTTTGTATTTCTTTAATTAATTTCTCTTTGTTTTAAGAAGTATTGCTAAAACTTTACTGTGCATTTGTGAATTAAATTGTACAAATTATAGCATAAGCCCTTTAAATGTTTTAATAGAATAGACATTAAATGAAGCGCTCTGTAAAAGAAACAGATGACATACAAATCAGCTACATTCTTGTCTTGGTCAGGGTCAAACAGCTACTGCTGATTGTTCAGATTCTTTCCCTGAATCATGAAACCTTGAACATATCTATTCATCCATGAGAGTTAACAGCAGAGCCGCTCAACATACATGAGAACCCACTGAAACAAATCCATGATGCCAAACTGAAGGTGTGACTGAACAGCCCAGCACATACAAGTGTTCCACACATTTTCAGAGAAAAACCTCCTTGCTTTACTTCATGTACAGGTAAATTATAAAACATTCACAAAGCAATCACCACCAAACCAAAGAATAGAATAATTCTCAATTTTCTAAATTTACCTCTTTTTTGGAGCCTGTTTAGCTCATCAGGGTGCCAATATATCTGCAAGGCACTGTATTTATAACCCTTCAATACACAAGACCATCATTTAAAGGCTAATTGTAATTTTCTTATTACCGACACCATGGACAGTAAGATTCATTAAATTTGTGTCTTCAATCATCAGGGACACACTAATCTACGGCATACTGCAACCAACAGCCAATCAAGACAGAGCACCAACAAGAAGGCGTCCTATCAGGAGCCCGCACCAGGTCATGCTGACAAATCACTTAAAAGTTGTTGTTTTTTTCTTTTGGCTTCATTCTCCTCTCTTACTTATCTCTATGCTGATGGAGTATTCTGACTCAATGTGAGAATGACTGTATTGGCACACTGCGATCTCACACTCGCCCCTCCCCTGGTTATTTTGGTGCGGTAGAGAAACCGTGGCTGAGTCCTGGAAGAAACCCTTTGGCGACTGCTATTTATAGGGAAGGGTCACATTTGCATCTGGAGCTTATGAGAGACAGGAAGACTGAAAGAAAATGAGGGCGAACCATGAAGGATACAGTCAGTTTGTGAAATAAATAATTTATCCTGCAACCAAAGTCATTTCTTTCCAGGACAAATAAAGAGAAGAAAGGGCAGAAAGAGATGGAAAGTCGACAGAAGCGAAAGAGAGACTTTGTCCAGATTCTCTTTTCCTGCCCATAAGTGAAAAACCCACCTTGAAATTTGACAGGCTGACCTAAATTGAGTTAAATCTATTTGGATTCTCCTGAGCCTGCTTCTTTCACAGTGTATACAGTATAATCCTCCATTTCCTATGACAGTGTCATGAGCAGTATGCATTACTCAGATCCTTACAAAAAATACTCAGGAGCAATGGTATTGATTCCTGTGCTTCAATAATTGAGCCGCCAATGCAGAACAATAACATCCCTTTTGTTCCCATTCATTCCGTAGAAAGTGCATCTCCCCCAAGTCCCTCTCAATGGGAAAACAGCCTGCAACCGCAGAGTGATTGAGTGACTATTACAATTATATCTGCACAATGCGTATGAGTTCTGACACAGGCACAGAAGAAGACTCCTGGATCTAACCCCCACAAACCCATGACACCAGAATACTGATTAGTGCAAGGATATTTTCATGATTCGAGATTAATTTTGTCCAGAGAAAATCAGGCTGTTTGAATGGATTTAAGCACATGTTTCTCCCATGTTTGTTTATTAAGTATAAAATCAGATTAGATCTGCATGGTGCATACAACATGAAGCGGTCAATGCAAAATTCAGCACTTGAATGCAGCCCTGGTTGAAGCACACAGGGAATCATGGGGACGTGCAGCACGGCCTCTCAGACAGATCACAGCACCTAAATCTGTGTGTGTACGAGCACAAAATAAACACATCACGGACTGAGGAAGAATTATTGTGGTACATAACTTCCTGTGTGCGTGTGTGTGTGTGTGTGTGTGTGTGTGTGTGTGTGTGTGTGTGTGTGTGTGTGTGTGTGTGTGTGTGTGTGTGTGTGTGCGTGTGCGCACGTGCATGTGCGTGTGTATGTGTGTGTGTGTTACCACGATACCCAAACCATCCAAGTGACCAGTCCTTGAGCAGCCTTTGGGCATGTGAGGGTTCACTGACACATTACGACAGCATAATTAAGGAGCGGCCATGAAATGTGAAAGGAGTCGGGTTCTCAAGGCTTTCAAATCAGCCCATTTCCATCAGAGTTGTTGTCACAATTTTTTTCGGATTGGGGCTTAAGATATAAATATGTTAATGTATGTTTACCCCATTCACCACAAGGGCACGGGTGCATTGAGTGTGGTGGAGCATGCAGTTGTGTGGTGGCAAGGCGCTGAATGGGGATAAAGTTAAAGGAAGAGAGGGAGAGGGAGAAGTGGGGATAAAAAGATTGGGGGAGGGGGTGCGTATACATTATTAACTACGACTTCATCACATGTTACCAGTTTCTTGGGGATTTATTATTCTGAGGCGCTTTAATGAATAACAACAAGAGAGGGCAGAGGGAAGGAAAGTGAAAAGGGAGTGATTGATGAAGTAAGCGTCAAGACCGCCACCAGCTGGTCTGCTGCAGTATTGCTGCACAAACAGGAATACAGTACCAGGGAGATGTAGGGCTTATGAAAATAGTCAGAGAGGGCAACAACCTCTAAAGTGTCCCTGGCATTAGCAATTGGCAAGGTCCCCGCCTTCCACACTGCATATAGATTGGGATTTGCTTTGTCAAGGATACTTGTCAAGCGGAGGCATGACAGCCAGACTTCATGAGCTCTGCGCAGCAGCGAGGTTGGACATTGAGGCGGGTGCTCTGTAAAGCCTCCCAGGGGGTGTTTGTGTGTGTCTGTGTCGAAGTAAGACACAAAGTGTATTCCATTCAGAGGTATTTTCAGCTTGAGTGTGTTTGTGTTTGTAGGTGTGTGCATGCCTTTGTCTTTGCGTGTTTGTGTGATTGCAAAAGAAAATTGGAGGGCGAGATTTGCTACAACCAAGGTGACCGCTGCCTCCTTTTCTCTGTCTTTGTAAGAGTTGGAGGGGCATTTGTAATCATCAACACCCTACTTTTTACTAGTTTGCCATCTCACGTAAGAGAAATGGACATCTCTTTGTTCAGACATCCCTCACCATCAGCAGTCAATATCAATTAAAATACAGCAGGAGGGAAGGACAAGATTATCTTTAATTTTTTTTTCCAGAAACAAACAAAAATATGCAGGATAATGTTTAAATTTAATTTTATATTGCAATATACATATATTATATTAATTAAATGATAGAGTACCGAAGTATTTTATATTTTGCAAGCACAAGTGAACTAAGCCACAGTAATTTTACAAAATATTAGGAGTAATTTTTAATTGTAAGGGTTTTTTTTTATAAGATGTAGTTTTTATTTTTAGAGATAAACAGCCCTTTGTTTTCTTTAATGTTGCTTGCAGCTTTGCTCTTCCATTCTTTCTATTTCTTTCTCTTTCTTTCTATTTCAGCTGGTTAGTAAAATATTCTGCCAACCAGTCTGGTCTTGACTTTCACCCATGTATCCTCTGTGATGTTAAGATCTGGTGACTGATAAGGCTAAAACGTCTCTGGCAGTGAGTGTCTGTCAAACCATGATTTACATGTTGTTACCTTGTGTGCTGATTCATCATCTTTGTTCAGACAGTGTCCTTTATTTTCATTACACAATGCAAGTACCGCACAACAAAACTATATGAGTGTGTATGTTTAAGTATTTTATTTTGTTCAGGCTTAGAAGCTTCACAATATAAAATCTTTATTTAGTCTTCGTACATGAAGGACTATTTCACATTCAACCAAGTCTTCACCACCAGTAAATATATATTTTTTTAAAAACATCCCAGACTTTAATTCTGCCTGCTCTGTGTGTCTCTGATGGGTGGGAGAGGCATGGAGGACTGAATTTAATACACTGAATACACTCTTGCTCAATACGTTCAAAATGCAACGGAGCACTTCAGAGATTGAGAGATTTTGACTTCATACACTACATTTAAAACTTTTGAATTAAAAAATTACGACAGTGAAGAACAATACAAGTGAGCATGTAATTATTTTAATTTCCCTAAAGTCTAAATTTTTAAGATATTTATAAATATATAATATCATAGTTTATTGTCATTTGTTTTGACACCATTCAATAAAATCATAAAAAATGGCACTAATATGGTGATAACCTATGCTTTAAATGTGTCTTTCAATAGCAATAATTAATTCATGTTCTTATCCACTTCTTCCACGGATCATGGGGATTGCTGAAGTGCATGTTTTTGTAGGTGGGAACAAGCTGGAGAACCTAAGGAAAACCCACGTAGACACGGGGAGAACATACAAACTCCCCACAGAACAAGACTCGAGCCTTCTAGCTGTGCGATGACAGTACTACACACTGCTCCACTGTCCCATCCAATAATATTAAGAACAATAATAATAATAATAATAATAATAATAATAATAACAATAATAATAATATTGATAAAAATTATAACATACAACCTTTCTGGTCAAGAGATAAAAATTCTCAGAAAAAAGAAAATTCTCAAAAAGAATTGCAGGTGAAGACTCAGAGAAGTGAAGACTCAGGCAAAGATTTAAAAAAAGAGTGATATTAGTGGCTGTCCATTTACAGACTGGAATGATTTGACCCTGATGATGGCTTTCATTTAGGACCCCTCCCATTGCTGTTCCCTTATTACATCCCACCAAATAAGTTCACAACCGTTGCAGATAGAAAGATGAAACAAAACGCACGTTACTCGGGCGGCAAAAGGGATGAAAATGAGATGATGACCTTGACCTTGAGAAAACTACGTCGAGGTCAAATTTCAACTTTTGTACAGATTTTTGGAAGGCAGTCACGTGATACTGTACGCGCATTCTATTGGCTGATAGCATCCGGAAGTGCGCTTTGTTCCGAAAGTCTCGGCTTTACGTGAGACACAAAAGTGCTTTAAACAGTCAATAAGAGTGTGGGAAAAGGTAACACAGAAAGAAGGTGGTTTGATATCAGTATGGGGAGGGTTCATAAACGTATAAATTATCATAACTAATAAATAAAATATTTTGTCGATCTATCACAGAATTCGTTAAACACATGAGATTCGTGAAACGCATTAACTGAGAGGAATGACGGTGCACTGTATACCTTTTTAGGTCCACATCTCTGAAATATAATCACAAAAAAACCCAACATTTTCAGGAAACCACAGCCAAAAAAATGTGCAGGTCAGGGTAAAATGTTGAATTCAGGGATGTCGTGGGATGTTGCAGTCTCATACATGATCAGTCACTCAAATTATTATTAAAGTTTTATTACCGTGTTTCACATAGCTTCAGATATAGCAGTACACTGTCCTCAAGATTTTCTGAATGAACTTCAGTTTAGACAAGGAAGGTCTGCTTGTTTGAAGTAATTATTTTAATATAGTTTATGTCAAGTGTATCAAAATTTAACATTACTGCTGGATTAAATGATTAATTAGTTGAAAATTTATCCTTCAACTGTTTAAAGATTTGTTGGTTACCAAAACTGCCAACACTTCTAAATTGCATTTTCTCAGTTATTAGTAATTAATCTTTTTGTCACAGGTGATAATAAAATATAAAAAAAAACAGGGAATCTGAATTTATCTTAAGCTTTGTAAATTGTAATGTTTTTTTAAACTATTATATTCATTTTATGAACAACGCGATTATTCAGGAAAACGGTAGTCAGATTATTTAGGGGAGAAGTAAAATTTGAGAAAAAAGCATTTGTCTCATCATTTGTAAAAACAAAGACTAGATGAATGGAAGTAACACGTCAAACTGCCAGGCAACTAATCTTTTCGACAGACCATAAAGAAGTTTTACAGTCAGTGCTAAAAGAGAGTCAAAACTGCATGAATATTTCCTTTTGAGCGCTGTGACTATAAAAGAAATGACAGGGTGCATTAATAAAGTTTTAGCATGTTCTCAGTCGTCACCTCGGTTTTGGTACAACTCCATATCGATGGCAAAACTTAGTGAAAGGTGACATCTTGTCAGAAATGGAAAACCAGCCCCTCTGTAATGGCTGTGAACATTCAACAGTCAGTCCCACACAAATGACCACAGTCTGGCCTGGTCCTCGTCATCTTTATTTTGAAACCTGAACCCCATCTGCAGCTGTTTTTGCAGTCCTTTGATTTTCCATTTTCCCTCTCAACAATCAAACCAACTGGTACTGCGTTCCACAGAATGCTGCTTCTCCGCTCTGAAGTGTGACAGCTTAACTATTTCTAACCTTTGTAAAGCCTGAGTGCAGAAAACAAGCAGCAAAGGCCTGGGGATTCAGCTGGTGACCAGCGACAGCCAGACTTCACAGCCGCTGCTAACCGTGTTTATTACTAGGGGTCAGGGGTCACATGGCGCCTAATGACCTCAGGCGGGTCACACCATTGTGTCGGGCTGGAGAGAAAGACCTGAGAAGGGCGGCCGTCACATTTGCTTCCATAGAAGAAGGGAGGAGGGTAGAGATGATGGAGTTTTCAATTTAAGAGTTTGGGGATTTTGGGAGGGTACACACCTGTAACATGTCACTCAAAGCCTGTCAGCACCGATCTCAGCCATTCATCATGTTCAAAAAAATCATTAATCTCATTCCTTCCCAGCAGCAACTGGTTACAGATGGCATCCACCCCTGTCTTGTGCCACTAGAAGATGCCTTCAGTCATTAAAGGCAGCTCACATCTAAGCTGATACATAAAAACGTGAGATTAAAACTTGAGGCAACTTTTCTTTACTGTCCTGACCACATGCCCTTGCACTACAGTTCACATTATGTATAAATGTATTAGAATAATCTGCAATTAATGCAAACTAAGATGAGTTCAACACATAATCTCAACACATAATCATCTGTCATATTGGTTTTACAAAGGATCCCATGCGCAGACCAGAAAGAAATGGGTTTGTGCACTGGCTGCAGCAGCAGTAATCTCCAAAGATTTGGCTTTATTGCCTCTCTCAGAACAATAATAATGTGAGGACTCTGGGCTGCTTTGGTTTGTTGGGCTCCAGCTCCCCAGCCAAATTCCAGTTGGCTTGGGGGGGGGGGGCTGATATTGACCAGACTGCATTGAAACTTACCCTAACGGGTTAAATCTAAGTGTACATTGCAAACACACATGATGGAAAAAGTACATGTGCATATATGCAGACACAACAGACAATCCAAACAAATACACACAGGAGAAACCCATATGAGTGTCCAAACATTCTCACATTTTAAATGATACGTATACCTTATACATAGTTTTCCGTCAAGGGATGTTTTCATGGTTGCAGCTTTGCATCAAGTTTACATTGTGTTGATGATTAAAAGGCCATTTCATACACATTTCCTCAAAAGTCACACTTTGGAAACTTTGTGAACTCTACTCAAACTTTGGCTTTGAACGATGTGCGGCTGCACAGCGTGCGCCTGTAATGCCTGATCTTCTGACAGGCTGCTGCTTGTTAAAGAGATTTGAATATGAGTTTAGATTAAAGAAGGAGAAAACCAGTCTATAACTTTTCCGTTTATAACTTTGGTCTTATTTTTCATGTCTGTGGCTATGACTCATGTAGGTTTTGTGCTCATCAAGGAAATGGTTGAAATGTTGAAACGTAGAAGAAACATAGCGACCTCATTGATTACTATCAAAACCACTTTGTTTAGAGACACATTCTAAACTGAACGCATACAATAAGGGCTGAGGGCTGAACATACAAAAAACATGATTGTATGCATGTGATGTTTGTAAATGTTTGAGAACATTTCTTGTCTTCAGCATCTGCTTCCTTGCAGGAAGCTGTTTGCTTGATGCTTAAAAATCGAAGACATGTCATTTGCAATTTTTGTAGTATGCAATGCTCTTTGTCAATGCAATATATAAAATGAAACTCTAGATCAATACATTTAGTTGTAAATGGTTACTAAACTGATGTTTACAAAGGACAGTTGGGGTTATCTATTTACTCTTCATGTTCTCTTCAAAATAAGTATGTCTACATGAAAGACAGCTTTATGTACGTCTCTATTCATTCTGCACCTGATGGGACATGTTTGCAGAGACTTTATGGATACAGGAAATGGAGAAATACCACTAGAAATAATTGGGAGCAGTCACATCACCTGAACCTTCTTGAGCTGTCAACCTGTATCAAGATTTCAAGCCGCTTATTTCAGAGAGGAACAATGGACAAAATGAGCCCCTGTTTTATTGTTCTGGTATTTTCCTTAACAACATTGAATGCTGTGAGTACTCAAAAGACCGTGCGCATCCTTACCTGAGTCGCACAGCTGTGACCCTGGATATGTCTGTTCATGTGTGGCGGCTCATTCGCTAAGCTCTTCTGAATTTATCTTGTCATAAACTCATAGCTGATGAACTCTTTAGGGGGCCTTTTTAAGAGTACAATGTGCACACCAATAGACACACACACTTGAACAAAATATAAAAAGAAGAACACACACCCAGCCCTGCTTCGGGGTTCAACAGTTCACATGGTCACCTTGTGAACTATCCTTCAACCTCTTTTAGACATCAGTGGCCTCTGTGCTCTCCGGAGCAAAGAGAGGACTTAAATGAAATAATAAATATCCTCTGTATGGCTCCCACTAGCATACCAGGCAATTCTGACCCCTCTCAGGACCTTTGAAAACCAGGCAGGAAAAGCCAGCGTGAGGCAGGAGGTGGGAGCGTGCAGAGAAGACAGGGCTGCACGTTGTTCGTGGTGACCCAGGAAATGCCTGGAAAAGGCTTGGGACCATATGATTTTTTCAGCAGTGGTCAACAGAAAATCCGGATCCTCAGTTGAGCGGAGGTGAGCCAGGCTAAGCCAGGCAGCTGGCAGACATCACTGAATTATGTTTGTGTGCTCTTGACAAACCGGGTCAAGATGGCTATTATCCAAGAGGGAGAGAGAGAGGGAAGTGCAATAAAATAAGGAGTTTAAAGGATAAAATAAACAGCTGAAAAGAACAACATTGGAGAGGGACTTGAAACCGAGAACAAATTCTGAGGTCAACAAGTGTTTTCTAAAAATGTTTGCAACACTGTTTTTTCCACATTCATTGCAGAACAAAATGGACACAAAAAAACATTTAAAACATTTAAAAATAGAGATAAAAGTGTATTTTTTATAATATGACTCACCTCACCACTCTACCATGTTATCACTCATCCAGTTTTCTAATATCATTTTTTACAAGTAAAATATGTTGAAACTTTTTGATCCTCCAGTGTGTCTTCGACCCTAAACGGGACACCATAGGCATGAAGTCTTCAGGTTCAAGCTGTCAAAATACGATGTGGGTGTGCCCTCTTTCTCTGAAGGCTCCAGTTTAGAGCTGTTATAACACAAAAGGACAGCGGGATCAGGTGAAAGCCTACAGCTGTGACTGCAGTGCCTGTGAGGGTGAACGACAGGATAGAGACGGTGAAGTGGTGACTGCTAGATTTAAGGATGCTTGGAGTGTGTTGATTATATATTCCTTGCATGACTGTGGACATATGAACCAACATCAGAGGATTGTAAGTTGACATTTGTGTGCAAAGGAAGTAATAGTCTAATAGTCTCTCAAAATTTACAGTCTATTCTATTCTGTTACGCTATTAATATTAATATTAATGCATCAAAAAACACGCAGGTTGCTTTTTAACTTAATGCTAATTGCATTTAGAATTTTAGTCAAAATGTACCATTTTTACCCATCAGATTTTTGTAGTCTTAAATATTACTTCAGCTGTGCTTACAGGGGCTGCATGTCTACATAATTGATTTGACAAATTAAAGGAAAAATAAAAACAAGCTGTCAAACGGTAGAAACATGGCAGCAGCAGCCATGAATAGTCAACCACATCCTGAACTGGATCCAAACCAGCTGTTTGCCAAATTCATGCCAGGAATCAAAAACACAACTATTTCACTCTGATCTGACATCACCCAATGTCCAAACATCAGAGGACGGATCACTGATGAGTTTGCAAGCAAACACAGGAAACACTCCATCTCTTTTGATGTTTGGCATAATTCTGCTGGTGTATGAAAACAGCTTTAGCCTAACAGGAATTGCTTGATCACATTTGTAATCAGTGATAGAAGCAGCGCTCTTATTCACTCGGTTTGTTTCTCCCCTCCTGGAGGCATCCGGGGACGGGCTTCAGTATAGCACATTTCTAGACAGCCTGTCAATGGGGGGTTCGTTTGTTTTACTGTCCCAGCAGGGGGGCAGATGGGAGTCAAGCGGGGTCAGGGCAGGCTGAGACTTCATGGCAGTACTTTGACAGAGGGGCGTAGCCTCTTCAGACCCCACAGACTCCTGGTTCAATAACGGTACCAAGGACCGCTCTTGGGGAGTTGGTATACCCTTTATAGAGGACAACTTTAATCAACAATGATGGAGCTGTTTGTGTTATTATTTCAAAGAAGGTGTAAGTTTTTTCTTTCCTCAAGACTATGTCAGTTTTTCATTTCGATTTATGGGGAATGCATTCTGTTGTAAAACTCTCCTTGGGTATGTACCTTTTAGACCTCCATGACAGAAATTGGAGATAATTGAGGCTTAGAATTTGATGAAGTTTGTTTTTTAACTTGGAGGTTAAACATTCCTGCCCCACATGGAGGATGGGAATTCAAAAAGCATACCACTTTAGAATAAAGTTACTTTTTTTTTTTTTTGCATTGGTAGATATATTGAGGCCATAGTTTTTACCCACCATTGTTGTTGTCTTGCATTGTGATGTCCCGCCCCTGGAGGATGTGTGAGAGGAGCTCCCAGGCCTGGTGATCAGCTCCTGGCAGATGTGAGCAGCTGGGCTCTGTAGAAGGTCTACTTAGAAAGGGCCTTACAGGTGCTGTAATGAGCCGGTTTTAAAATACCCCTGCCGCCTCACTCCTAATCAGCCCCGAGGCTATTTTTACCAACCCTTACGAACCCCTCGGGCTCATCCACTTTCAGAAGCTCTGAGATGGTGTGTTGTTCTCACACACCGAAACTCAGTGACATCACACACACATATTTGCACGTGCATGCAAACTCAGTACACGCGCAATCACACATGAAAATGCATTCACATCCAACCATGGGCAGAACTGTAGTTATAGGCTTCCAATGGGTTGGTTCTCACATCATTTGTGTGGTGTTATAAATTTTGTCTGACATGTATTAAAGGATTTAACTAGTATCTCCTGAGATACCAAAAAAATCTGCAACCTTGACTTCACCTGAGAAAAAATGTAGGACTTTTGTATAATTTAAATGGGGTGAAAATGCGATTTATCATAATGCTATAAGTAAATGTCTCATTCATGGATTCCAGAGATATCTCATTTTCAATGCCTTGGATGCAGATGATATAGAATAACATTCTGGTGCCTTACTCCTTAAGCAGAGCTAATGTATGTTAGTTATGTGTAAATTGAGTTCTGGATTAATATTGTTTATTTGCTGAGACTGACTTCCTCTCCACAGCAACAGCACCTGAGGCTCATCTGCATTCAGCTATTTTAGAGACACAGGAGTAGCAGATTGATGGGGGTAAAAAATCACATTCCATTCAAACTATTCACCACTAAACTGTTCATAACATGAAAAACAATTTAAATACATATGTAATCCAGGAAACACTGGTGTTTGATATTAAACAGAAAAAAATGAAGATGTAATTTAATCAGCAACACTGGACTTGAAACTCATCAATGACAAAATATGTTTATGTTTATGCGACAGCTTGTCATTGAGAGGCAGTGGGTGAACCTGGATGAGGTTATATACCACATTAGAGAGGGAAAAACTATCCATCAGCAGAGGAAATATGTCTAATATAACTTCACGTCATAATTCATCATGCTGCAGGCTTTTGATAAACAACATGTACTGCCCGACAGAAAGTATTTTCCTCCAACAGTAATCCCTGAATTATGTAAGAGATGAACTCTGGAGGAGATGCTGGTAGTGCGTTGAGATGACGGGCATGGTGACTGTGTCATACGTACCATGACAGCTGGAGATAGAGTCCGTGCATCCTTTCCTCATCCCACAAAAATGAATCTTGCAGACCTGTTTGAAACAAAGAACTTAACAGAACACTATTTTTGTTCCCAAGAGAACCATACAGACTGTGAGTTTTCTGCAGGAAGAATCATTCCACTTGATGGCAGGACAGTAAAGTTCAACTCTGTTAAATAAAATAAAATACACGAGCACTACCATTTCACCACTGATAGAACATTTCTGCACCACCAAAAACATACAGCTATCACAAACCATTATTTGTCTGGTCCTTACATCCCCTTTTCCCCATCTAGGACTCACGTGTCAAAACTGACATCCATGAAACACACAGATGATGAAAAGTGATATTCTGGATGGTGAAGATGGTTGTATTTAAATAGACTGGCTCTGATCCTCAGAATGAGATATTCTGGCTTCACATTAAAAACTTGTAAGCAGGACACACCATTGTGGTGTTTTATGCTCAGCGTCTGGTACTGACATCTTTATTGAGGTACTACTAATAGTTATTATTGTGGCAATTGTGTTTCTCATCTGTCTCTCTGAAAGCCAGCAATGTGTTTCCGCATCTTTATTAGAGTCTTTTCTTTTTCTACTAAAAGAAAGAAACTGCTCAATGCATTTGGTCATTCACACGAATTAGAAAGAGCAAAGAAGATTTGGATTAATTATCTATCACTGCATATACATCAAGGTTTAAGGCAGCTCTTTCTCTTTGTCATCCATCATTCAGGGAGTTTGAATTCCCTGAAAACCTCCGATTATCTGCAGCATGTACATCAGCATTAGGCCTTTGAAATGAATGCACAAAAAACGAACACTTAAGATCAAGCTGAATTTATTATATGAAATATTTTCCTTCCCACTTGCCTCTGCGCTACAGCGTAGACATACCTACTTGTCTCCCAGACGCAGTTAACTCCACAAACTAGGGCTATCACTTTGTAGTGCTGCAAAGCCTACAGCCCAAGTGCATATATTCCTTGATGACAAAAGAGAACAGAAATAGAGTATTAATCCGGCCATTCATCCCCCAGTGACAGACTTGAGCAGGAAATCTACACCCACAGCTGATAGAGGCTCACTCAGATGCTCCAGGCTGTGGTTGTTCTGACATGCTTATAACCATTACTCTGTGGATTCCTGAATTACTGAGTAAATTTACACACCTAATCATCTGAAGTTATGGGGGACAGCAACATGACACTTTATTCTATAAATATTATTTATTGGTTTTCAGTGAAAGCTGACTGTAAGACCCAAAACTCGCTGCGCTTTCAGATGTTACCATTGTAGTGCGTTCAAGCATGCGTCTGGTATATAATTTACCCTTGCAAAACGTCAAATATATTACTAAAATTAAAAGGGATTTTGCAAACATTGATATAACTGGAGTAAATAACATATTTATCATGTACTATTTTTAACCATGGATTTTGTGCTGTCAAATTTAAGGCAACAGAACGAATATGGAATTGATCCAAAAGCAGAGCGTGTTCCGGGTAATGAAAGAGTGTTACTTATTTAATGTCCTCAAACCCTTTTTGAACCTTTTGGCACACAATTATATCATATGTTGGTAATAAGAATTTATTGAGTAGGTAGCAATCAAATAATTAGTAGCTATGTGGATCAAACATTATTAAACATTAATATTTATTTACTTTGAAAAAAATCATCCTCATCCTGCAATACCTTTTTACCTTTCACTCTCACTGAGCTTTTTGCAACCTTTCAGCATCCACCTAAAAAGCAATGTTTTCAATTTATCATCTTAATTATGAGTTTTAGTGCAGGTGGCAGTTCATCTGAAGCTGATATACAGTACTGTATACTGTAATGCATTAAGTGTGCCCATCACATGTAATTAGCTCACTGCTCCAATGTTGTTTGGTAATGATAATGGCTCTGAAGTAAGCATAGCTGCATTGGACACCTTTGATTGTGGAGAGGGGCGGCACAGTGGCGAGATGGGCAACACTGTCCCCTAAGAGCAATAAAGTTCCGTCGTCCTTTCTGTGAAGAGTTTGTATGTTTTCTCTGGGTTCTCCAGTTTCCTCTCACCTCTGAAATCATGCAAATTACGTGAACTGATTAGGTTCCAGCATCATCCATGACCAACAAGGTGGATAAGTGGCTGAAGACAGGACAATTATGGTCATCTCATTTTCAAGAAAATGGATGGATGGAAAATTATTTGAAAAAATGTTTTTTTTCCCCTTATTCCTTAATTTTAAACAATTTTTCATGTAGTATAATTTAAAGATAAACAAAAATCTTGACGGAATTTTTGACCCCTCATTTCCCTTTATCTTAGATTCAGTTCGAATTAGTTCCCTAGGTCCAGTCCATTAAAATCTGTCAGGCAGTTCACAACAATGAAAATGATTTAAAAAAAAGACCTATGGTATCCTGAAATGTTAAAAGTAGAGGGGGATATTGAGTCTGGTTAATATGGTTTCTTTCCTTCCGTGTAAAAGCGACTGAAGCCCACAAAAAAGGACTCTGTATTGGTTTATTTGTATTGTGACAGCAAATTTACCGAAAATTCAGCAATTTCTGTATGTGTCGAGGGGACAGGTACTTCCTGATTATTATTATTGTTAACAGGGTATTATTATTATTATTATTATTATTATTATTATTATTATTATTATTATTGTTAACAGGGTATAATAATTGTTAACATTTTTAATATTATTATTATTATTATTATTCCCTTTCCCCTTATGTCTTAATTTTCTTGAATGTATATTCTCCCTGTTTCTGTTTATTCTGTTTGAATGTCTGAATGCCGCTGAAACATTCCAATTTCCTAGTTTGGGATCAATAAAGTATATCTTCTCTTTTCTCATCTTATCATTGATTCAGTTTAATTCAGCTAATGATGCTTATAATGATAATAATCAAGTAATGACTGCCTTAGCTCTCTTGCAATGTCAAAGAGCACAAATATACACAGGAATTCCTTATTGTAAGAATTTCTTGCAAGAGTTTCATATTGCAGTATATATCAGACAGTAAAAAATAAACAAATGAAAATACAGTATATTGACCTATTTTGTTAATTAACCAAAATAATCACCGTATAAAGAATACACACAACAGTAGTCATCTTTATGATGGACACTATCAGAGGGTTTCATATCAATGATTTCTCTGAATCTTTTTGTAATTACATTGATCTAATGGGTGTTGCACTCGCTGTGTCAAGTTGATAATGTCAAATGGTATTGGTGCAGAAGATATAGTGTTCAAGGATGAAGATGTGCGAGCTGAGAGCTGCAGACACACTGGAGTCTGAGAAGCCAATTATTTCCATTTTCAGAGGCAATGAGAATGCTTCACTAATTATAGAAAACTGAGCTTGTACAGCCGGTGAAAAGCTGCACATACTCAAACAATTTTCTCCTATTGAGTACCTGGGCTAATTAACATCAGCCTTACATTTGAAAGAAAGTTTGTTTTTTAGTCAACCATTTACGTACGTTACTCAGCTTTAACTTGAGATGTATTTTGAACAGCTGTGATACGGGTTTTACCGCTCCTGAAAGAACACCAAAGTTTGAGGGACCTTGAGTGGTACACATCTTCTTGTGGATATGGATATTTAAAACACCATACTCAGGAGCCTGGCTTACTGAAATATAATGACAGAAAGATAACTGCTTTATTTACTTAAGTGATTTCATACAAAATCACCACATTGCCAAGGAAGCACAAACACTAATTTGCCTAAATACACAACACACACACACACACACACACACACACACACACACACACACACACACACACACACACACACACACACACACACACACACACACACACACACACACAGTAAGCGCATACATGTAGAAGCATTCAAAAACATAAATGCACTCACACCACATCAGAAACACATTTCTTTCAAGTTTTACGAAAGCAGCTTGAGAGAAGTCACGCATACATTCGAAGCTGCAAATGGGGTGGAACGTCAGAGCACGTGCACTCTTTAAAATGAGTATACAATACGAGCACACACAATATCCTGCATTTACACAAGGCGCACAAATCAATTGCGTGTATACAGACAAAAGACAAAGATAAAACAGAGGCAGAAAGTCAATAGGGATTACGAATGTATGGGGAGGCTCGCAGCTCTGAGAAGTTCGCCAGGTCACGGCTTTTAAATTCCTCCCATTTTTAACGAAGATGAGGTCATGATTATCTGATTGATTCAAAATGGCTGCTGTCTTCACAGTCTTGAGTTGTGGTTTTTGTCAAGGGGTTCTCCTTCTTTCTTTGTATGAGAACTAGAAACTGGGAACTGTTCCTGTGAATCATCATGGTTAAAATGAAGATTGGCAGTGATCTGTGTTTGCACTGTTAGTAGCGCAGAAAGGAACAATGGACCAAAGGTTGGAAGGGCGGCAGTGGCTCAGTGGTAGAGCGGGCAGTTGAGCGGTTCGATTCCCGCTCACGTCCCAAAACAACCGAGTGTGAGCTGACAGTATGAGGTGTCAGCTCACCTCCAGAGCACTGCCGAGGCGCCCCTGAGCAAGGCGCCGTTCCCCTCACAAGCTGCTCATTAGGGAGCTCCACAAAGGGGCTGCCCACCACTCTACCTCCCATTGCACACTTACATGCCCCCTTGTGTGTGATTGTGTGAATTACAGGGGCCTGTACACACTAATGTGCATGGGTGTGATTGATTGACTAGCATACTAGAGTGTGCATTCTTAATTTCACTTTGGGGATTATAACAATATATAAAATTAAATTTTAAAAAATTAGAAGGTATCCCTTGGACTGATGCTTCTGTTACCCTGAAGCTTTCCATGGGCACTTTTATATATAATAGATATAGATATATATTGCTATATACTAAAATATGTCTGTTCATCCATCTACATCTGAATATTCCTATTTGTGTGAAGATTGTAGCACAGATGCTGCAGCGGGTTCACAATGACAGCATAATGAAATTACAGCAAAGCACTTTCTGGAGAAATCTCACATTCTCTTCTGCATCTTCCATTCAACATGTGACTGTTTTCAACTATTTGCAATTTACAGAAATGCTCATGCAAGGTCAGTCTTCTCGTTACACAAATGGAAAATCAAACAGCTCTGAGACAAAGTGGAAACAGAGATTTAAATACAGATGTGAATGATGTGAGTCTAGGCAGACAGAGTGAAACAAAGCTCTTAAAAAGAGCAGGATGTATGTAATTACTGGAGTGGGTAGGGCCTAAGTGCAAACCAATAGCGCTGTGCAAGGCGAGGAGACAAATGGTAAAAAGAGGAACGTGATCCAACGATTATCAAGAAATCAGAGAAAGAGACCAAGAGTTGATGAGGGACTATAAATTGGGAGGTTTATGGAGTAAAAAACAAAAAAGAGAGGCTGAAGCAAATCCACGAGGAGCATCAGAAAGACTTCAGCTGGTGAGGATGAGGCAAGGATGAGGAATGGTTGGCACAGGCTCAAGTCAAACCAGCTGTTCCTTATAACCGTGATATTCAGCAGCAGACTAATAGGTAGAGTGAGTCAGTGGCTCCGACTCCTGTCTCCCAGGCTGCCTGCAGGGGTTGTATTGATAATATCCCAACCTGCAAGGCTCAATTCATCCCCTGGGGCGCTCAGCAGCAAGTGGATGAAGGGTCCCCCGACAGTCTTTTGGCTGTACAGCTAGATACTACAGCAGATCAGAACATGATAGAAAGCAGGTACACACACATGCACACAAACAGGCACAGAGCCCGAACGCCTTCACCACACCTCATTTATTCTCATTTGAGTCTCCCCTCTCACACTCTCTCCAGAGTGAAGGGCAAGAGAGCAGTGATCACAAAGCAGACAAGATGTATGGGGGAGCTGAATGATTGCATACGCTGAGAACGGTCCTCCTCTCTTCTCCCCCATCAAAAGTGTTAATCCAGCGAGCGGAGATACAGACCACCGCTCACACCTGTGTGCTCTTCTCCGTCTTGTTAGAGACCAGATTGGAGAGAAAGTGACTTCCTGCTGTACCTCCACTACCAGGCTTGTTCTTTCACATTAATACCTTTACTGCTTGGCTTCATTTGTTACACACACTCAAGGCAGACACTCAGGGGGAGCCTGGGGCTGTGAATGATGGCCATATGCAGATCCATGCTCATCTGTAGCCCCCTGTGACTACAATAAAGTACAGTAGACTCCTTGAGTGTTGAAACCAAGGTTAACATTTCAAAGTGGTGCAGTGCAGTGAAGGTACACCCAGCCAGGGCCAACAGTTCCATTAAGACTATTGGGGTGGTTGTACTGGGAGAAGATCATTGGTTTGGGCTATAATTGTACGTGTAAAAAAAAAAATCTGAGGTGTTGGTGACGGATATGCAGCCAGCAACAGCTTCCACATGATAGGGCATTAATATGAAATGAAATAAAGCAGAATTGGAAAAGCCTGCATGCTCAGCACAGCCTGTCCCCCTGATAAGCAGGGAGAGAAGAAACTATCAATGATGAATCAATCAAAAAAGAACACTCAGGAGGACCCAAGCTCAAGCACACCTCACCAACAATGGCTTACCATTAATATTCAAATAATGAAAGCTGAGGTGATTCACAGTGATTTGTGTGTGTGTGTGTGTGTGTGTGTGTGTGTGTGCGTGCGTGCGTGCGTGCGTGCGTGTGTGTGTGTGACAAAAACACAATGACCTCTGCAGGAATAAACACATCTCTCTCCTGATCAGCCTGATCTTCAGCACGTGGTGGCTTCACGCATAAAGATAAAAATTTAAGTCACTGAGACAAATGATGTCTCCAGGGTCACAATGAGATGCAGGTGAGGATGATTCTTGTAATCCGGTACCTTAATCTTGATTCCAAAGTTGGGATGTTGTTTAATATTTCAATTAAAAAATATGATCATTTGGAATTATTTTTCAATCTGTCATCAGTTAAATACAGCTACAGACATTCAGTGTCCTAACTGAAGTAGATTTATTAAATGCAACTTGTACCTGGAACCATCGTCACACAACCTAGATACACACACAAGATGACCCAAGTTCAACTCTTGCAATTGTACTTTTAATTAATACATTTAGTAAGTTAATTTACTTTTAGCTTATAAATCAAAGATTTATTTTTGTGTTTTTTTTCTTTATATGGAATTCAGGAAAATCCTCTAGATTTACAACTTAAACTTTAAAGATATTAAATGTTCAACCTGGTAAAGCACATAAACTGGTAAATAAGTATGTGAACTGAACTAACTTTTTAGATAAATACTCTTCCTGAATTCAATGTTTTCAGCACATTTGATAAAAATTAGGACTGGGGAACCTTTATGTGATATCACCTTTGTTTTCAACACGCCATAATAACCTAAAAAGGAACTGAGACACTAAAAGTTGAAGACCTGAAACTACGGGTTTGATATACTGTACATTTTTTGCTGCTAAAGAACCTAGAGTCTCACCATATTAATTTTGGTGTGATGTTCTAATTTGTGTAATTTGTACATGCATTTTTTTTCTTTCAATGTGTGAGAAAATAATTCTATTACAATTTTAATTAAACAAACAGGGCAGGTTGGTGGATTAAATGGTTAAAATTGACACCTTTCATCCTGAAGAAAGATCTGTTTTTTAAATTGTCTTCATTAATGTCTGAGCTACTGAGGAATTATTGCCTGTGGAAAATGGTTTGTGAACTGAACTATTATTAGAGGCTGCTGTACAATGCCTCTAATAATACTTAATTCCCTTTACCCTTATGAAAATAATGTCGCTCAAACATTGATACAAGGTGAAAATTACATTTACAATTTTTTACACCTGCTTCAATGTTCATTCATTAGCAAAATATTTTATTAATTTAAATGTTCTTTGCTCCGAAAATGCACATGCATTGTCAAGAAAAGAAAAAAGTGTGCTTACAAAAAAATAACCCAGACCAGTTGAGAGACCACCTGAGACAAGACCATCCAGTCTCTTCAGACTACATGTTTATCTGTTGGTTTATGTGTCACTTACAAGAAGCCCCCCTGGTGGGAGCAAAGATGTTGTAAATGAGGCACTGCAGATAACGTATTGCAGTGGGTGTCATTGAGTCTGTGCCTTTGAGAATACACATAAAACACACATGCACACACACAAATGTCAGGACACAGGCAGGTGTGAGACCTGAAAAACTACAAATACAACAAAGCAGCTAACACATCCAATGTTGTATGCAAGACACACATACAATATCGTGCAATAAATGCTGCTTTTACGTAAACAGTGTGTAGGGCAGATTTATAATCCTTAGACACACACACACACACACACGGTTTTCCAAACACAAGTGGTTCTTGTATGATAAGAAATGTCACTTTTGTCATTTGAAAGTGCTCAAACCACCCTATCTTCTGCCTTGAAAGCCTTACAAGAAAAGGAGGGCAGCCGAGCTTCTGGACACATCACCCAGGCAGTCATAATTACATAGTAAATCATGTTGCTCTCCTCCCTTCATGTTATTTGAAACTGAGGATTACCAGCTAAAAAGATTAAAAAAAATAAAAATTGAAGCGCTGTCATTTGTACGTCTGTTTTGTTATCTCACCTGGAACATCCACCTCTCACACGGTTCCCCATTGCTTTTTTTATTCTTCTAGTCAGACAGGTCGGCTCAAGTCCCTGAAACTGGGTCACCTGGGTATCGGCTGCTGGACACCGGCTGCAAAGCTGCTTGGACCGCACACAGGTAGGGGAGTAAGGGATGGAATGACTGATGTTGCTGAGGACAGTGACGGGTGGGCAGGTCAGGAGAGAACAATGTAGCTTGGTTTCTGGGGAAGATATTTTCAGACAGACCAGAGAATTGCAGCAGCGGACTGTCAGCCTCTGCTCTGTCGTGGGCCAGCTAGAGGCCCAGGAGCCTCCAGGTCACGCCCTGCACCTCTTCTGCTGACAAAAATAGGGAGGAAAAGAGGAATGGAGGTGAAGGGATTGGTGTAAAGGTCAGACGATCCCGGACATCAGGCTACTGTTACTGTTCTGGACCGAAATCACTTTGAGTGAGGTGGCTTTTAGGTCAAGATGGACCAATGAAAGGCTGTTGAGTGCAGAGCTTCATTTCTAAGGCGAGTGACAGATCAGGAGAGTCATCTGTCCACATAGGCCTCTAAAGTGACATACAACATTGCTCTGATGCCGAAAATATCATAAGAACTGCATAAGTAATGGCTAACATATGGACGGGAAGTTTTAAAGCCTGTTACACTGCTACTACATTTAATTTTATCCATCGTTCAGAATTAGTTATGCTATATCTTTTACCAATTCACTTTATTTTTTCAACTCCATCTTCCAGTGATATAGTCAATTACTATTTGACATTTTTGTCAAAATCTGTGCTAATGTGATATGAGCTTCCATACCCATGACGTGACACCAGGTCTCCAAACATTTGTTAATCAACAGCAGAGAAAACATGAGTGTTACAGACTTCTGGCTTATTAATTTGAACTTAGTTCAATTGGTGCTGCATTTAACAGAATCATGACCTGTTGCATTACCCATTTGTGCAACACAATAATTCAGGTAATTTTTTTAATTTTACTTTAGCCATTACTCTTGATAGGACAACTAAAGAAGCAGACAAGAATTGAGCCAATGAAAGAAAACAAGGTGTTTGCCATACTGATGGAGACAAGCTCATCCAAAATTTGGCAATTTTTGTCTGCCATAATATTTGACATCCGGAAGCAAATACTTCAACTGCAGCATTTCCTACTGCAGTTCATTTCCTAGCTTCACCTGTCTATCTCTATTAGATGTAAACTCTCCATCACTTTTTGTACTGTGGTGCTGCTGTGTTTTTTTTGTTAACAACAGTTTGTACTTAGATAGGACAAATGAGTTCAAGAAAATCACAACTGTTTAAACAGTTTATTGCTATGTAAAATTAAATATCACATACCTCAGATGAAGGGTAATTCTCTGAAATGACACAAATCAAGCAAAATAAAAACATTTGGCATTGTGATGTGATGCTTAGTGTATGAAGAATGAAGACAGTTCAATTTGACCAGGTTTAGCGCACTCAGAATTGATTTATAAAATGCATATTGTCCCATACAGCCTGCTGCCGGACTGGTTACCATCTTTAAAAGTCTAATCTCTATACTTTACATGGAGTCAGTACACAACTAAACTTATAACACTGTGCATCCCTCTATCTACATTTAATACTGTTTTTATTGAGGTCCTATGGTGCTGTGGTTTTATGACATGTTTACCTTAATCCCAACAAGACAAAAAGTCGACGTGCTTATTTTTGGCACATCCACGATATTCCTTACACCTGTAGCTACAGTGCAGTGGGGAAAATGCTGCAGCTGCTCGCCCACTGTTACCCTGCAGTACATTTCAGTTGATGAGTATACTCTTTCAACGTGCTGCACGCTTCTGAGTAATGCAACACATCCTAATTTTCCCAAACACATCTGTACTCCTGACGACAAATCTACTAGTGAAGTGTCTTCCGAGTGCACCCAATACAAAAACACAATAATTAATAACAGCACAATGCTTCAAGTATATTCCAAACAGAGCTCATTAGTCTAGCAAACACATCTGGGCAAGAAACAAAAATCTATGCATGCCGATATGACTTTGATGGGTTCCCACTTTCTTTTCACATGACAAACTGCAAAGTGCATATTAGGAAGTGGGTGCTCTCTGAGAATTAAGTTTGGCTCTTGGCTCTCAGTTCATTCTCTTACTCTAGAAAGAGGCTTGGCTTTACTACAATGACAATTTGCATGTTGTGTTGCTGAATACTGCTGCACTTAATAACATACATACACCTAAAACACAAAGTTTTAGTATTCAAAAGCATTCAAAACAAGTTTTCTCCAGACACCTCTCCAAGGTAAATACTAGAACATGGACTGATATTCAAACAATAATGCACATAAAATCTCTGGAATAAATTAAGACGGGAAATGTTAAATTCAGAAATACAATGATTGCAGCAAGACAAAATATCCTGTTTGCTTATATCAATTCAAACAATGATTAGTTTTGTTGATTTTTCATATCCACATTCTGTATCAACATTCACTGAAATCATGGCATACCTTACAAAATAAGTACATAAATAAATAATCCTTGCATTGTTTAGTGTCTGTTACTCATCCTGTTTACAGTACCATGACTTGTAACTGTACAATGACCAGGTATAATACAACAAATGCAGTGAAAAGAGAGATGAACCCATTGTCTGGTGTTCTTGGGGTTAAAGGTTGATGATGCAGGGGGTCTGCTGGTCTGGGCAGGTCCAAACTAATCTAAACAAGGCCCTTTAGCAATCCTAATCACTCAGCCCATCTCTGTTGGTCTTCTACAGAGGATTTGACCAAGGCTGGGGCTCCATCTGGTGTCAAAAGAAGAGCCCAAGTTCAGGTCCATACTGGACTTGCTGAGATTAGTGTTTGGCTGGGTGTGAATCAAGGGAGGGGAAGTGTTGAGGTCAAAAGACCAGATGTCAGAAGCCAAGGTTACCATGGTGACCTCAGAAATGGCTCATCCTGGTGGTGAAAAGGCTGCGAGAGTGTGGCATAGCCGTGGAGATGCGGCCAATGTTGGACAAAGGCCACTTCATGATGAACTGGGAGGTCACTGGCAGCAGACACCTGGACAGACGGACAGGATTGAGGGATGGAGGGATTAGGGGAAAGGATGAGAGGATAATTAGAGGATTAGTTCTGCAAAGGTCACAAATTTAAGGTCAGGGCAGCTTTAGCGCGTAGGACTGAGCCCATGTGGTGCCAAATTTTAATTTTTTGACCATTTATGACCATGTCCATTTTCAAATTTCAACACAAATAATGACCTAATGATTTCAAGACATTCTGACATCAGAGTCACCTTTAAAACAAGTGGAGGGAAAAACAAAAAGCTGTTGCTTACATTGTGAAATCTATTTCAGTTTGGTTGTGTCGTGTTGAGTTGCAATCTGCTTCAAATCAAAACTTTGTCTTCTGACGAAAGAAATATTTTGTGTGTGCATTTTTGTTTTGTTGTAATTCCTCACAGGTTAAAGTGATGACTTCACAGGTTTGTGGGGGCAGGGGGGTTGGCCAACTGTCAAAACTAAAACACAGTAGTTTACATCATTTATGAAATTGTTAATACTATTTATGATAATCATTATCATGGAGAAAACCATTGTTCAAGCCTCATGTTTGAGAAGTTGGAAGAGGCAAATGTTTGATAATTTTCTCCAATGACTGATTAATTCACTGCTGCAAGTAATTTGTATTTTGTGTGCAATGTAACATCTATTATTCTATACATCATGTCATGACTTATAGTCTTGTTTAATTGAAATAAATCCAACATTAAATATCAGCTCCGACCCTGGCGTAATAAATCAGACCAATTTTTCTGGGACAAATTAATATTTCAGCGCGATTCAT
The DNA here is from genome assembly GCF_040054535.1 of Antennarius striatus. Lineage (NCBI taxonomy): Eukaryota > Metazoa > Chordata > Actinopteri > Lophiiformes > Antennariidae > Antennarius > Antennarius striatus. Next base: position 8,075,187 of record NC_090782.1, on the reverse strand, counting down.
GGTATCATGAACATAAAATCCTCACCTATCATTCCGTGGCATAGACGTCAGTTACTTTCTAAGACTTTTCTATGACACCTTCCACCGAGACAGAGCAGTGAGGCAGCTCCTGCTAACAGCGTTCCAGTACCTGAGAATGAGACCAGTGTCAGGTTGAGATAGAGTCAGGAGGGGTTGAACCCTGCTCCCATTTTCCTTAGTGACTGTAGATGTGTCAAATAAGGTTGTCAGAGTGGTGCCAGGTTATGCAAATGCTGGTGGTAATTTTCAGAGGACATGAGACAAACATAAGTTTGAAGTCTTCCAGACTGAATACTTGAAGGAGTGACATATTTATAGGTTTTACAATTACAAATTATAACTTTGGAATTACATTATTATACATTATGTGACCTTCTTGCCACATCTGCAGAAAGAAGGGACAGTAAAGTTAATTTTAAGTGACATATATGTTATTCATCATTGTGAAAAATAGCAGAAAAAATAAATGTGTGTAACATCATCCGTTGGGTCAAAAAAGCTTAAAATCTGCGCCGCTTCCGCATTCAGTGGTCACATGGGCGTCATACGTCACTGGGGCCAAACATAGCGCAGCAGCCATAAGAAACAATGCAATTCTAGACGCGATTAACACCAAAAGTGTCATGGTTACCTGCGCGGTGAACGGTTGTGTCAACAGAACAGCAAAAAGATACGACTTTCAAATAAATTCACTGTGGAATTAATAAGAACTACAGTTGTTATTAATTCCACATAGTCCAATAGTAATAAATGGCGGTTAGCTCAATGCTAACATAATATGGACAATCCCATTATGGCTGCAAAGCTATGTTTGGCCCAAGTGACGTATGACGCCCATGTGACCACTGAATGTGGAAGCTGCTGTGGCGCAGATTTTAAACTTTTTTGGCCAAACGGATGATGCTACACACATAAAATTCACTTTTTCTTCTATTTTTCATAATGATGAATAACATATTCATTCATTCATTCATTCATCTTCCAACCTGCTTAATCCGCCAACGCAGGTCGCGGGGGAGCCAGTGCCTATCCTGACAGTCTCAGGGCGTGAGGCGGGGGACACTCCGGGCACGACGCCAGTGCACCGCGGAGCCACATAGAAACAAACAATCATTCACACACACACACTCACTCCTACAGTCAATTTGGGACCGGCCAATCAACCTGAAGCGCATGCTTTTGGAGGTGGGAGGAAGCCGGAGAACCCGGAGAGAACCCACGCAGACACGGGGAGAGCATGCGAACTCCGCACAGAGCGGGACTCGAACCCGGGTCCGCCATGTTGTGAGGCGGCAGCGCTAACCACTGCGCCACCGTGCCGCCACTGAATAACATATGTCACTTAAAATTAACTTTACTGTCCCTTTAACTAAAAAAATACATCTAATATTCATTTAGTTTAATCAGTCCAATGGTCAAAAGAAAGAGTCCCTGTGGAAGTTTTTAAGATGTGACAGTCTAATCAGGGAGCTACTGGACATGAAGATTACAGCGTAAAGAAACAATATAATCTTTTTATCATATTTTAAGCCGGCACTGAGATAGCGTACTTTTTTCTCTGACAGCTCTCTCATTGTGAAATAGCTCTTGGACAAATTAGCAGAGGGGCTCTTTCTCAAGTCGACCAGAAAAGAGAAAAAAGAAGTTCGTGTCGCTGAGGGCGCTCGCTTCAACGCAGCTCCACACCCAGGAGAGTTACAAGGATTTAAATTAACTTCATTTTGTCCAACAAGAGTGTCCTTGAAACAGCTTCAAGTAGGCCGCAGGTATCCCTCCAGCAGCTATTCAACTTCTTAGGTTCTGACTGGACTTGGTGAGGTCTCTGTTCTGGCACTCAAACTCAAGAGAATAGGAGGGTAAGATTTGCTTTGCTTTCAGCATTTCATAGTTGCTTCTGTTAGGCGGTTCAAAGTGTAATCTTCGGAGTGACATTTCAGGAATTCACAGCAGAATTTTGCATCAGCTTTGGATTAATTACGTTTCATTTTTCACATTTGCTCCACATGCTATTCCTCATCAAAGATATTCTCCATACAGCCATTGGTATTCTGCACATGCATTTGTGGTGCAAATTCTTCATTCTCTCTCTCCATTTCCTTATGGTTTTCACTGAAAGCTGCAAGCCCAGCCATGGAAATGGCAAAAAAGGGAAAGAAAATCAAATATTGAACATTCATTGAGGTCCAATGTGATCTTCTGCCATTCACTTGGAGAATATTCTTGGAAAGAATCACGTTGGGGGAGTAATGGAATAGTGGGGGTTTTCACATCCAAACGGCTGTTCTCCCTGCAGGTAATATTTAATTAAGCCTACATTCTACATCTTCCAAGTTCATCCTCATTTTGATCGGTAACAAGGCTGTGGCAGTAGTGTACATGCTTGAAGGGGGAGGCTTGTGTTTTGTTTCTGTACATGTCAATTGACATGGAGACAAAAATAGTTCTGTTTTGCTCGTTACATGCAAAACTACAATCGATGCCTATTCTCACTGACAGTCCTTCCATACTACTCTACCAAGAAAACCCTCCCAACGATGGAACTGCCAACTCAGGAAAAGGCTGGACAATTTCAAATGTAACTAAATAGATGGAGAAGGCTATCATAATATCTGTGCAATCCAAACTAAGAAGTACAGAGAAGCATGAATTTTATCTACAACCCACATATAGCTCAACACCCCAATTAACCCTAATTACTGCCACATTCTTCAGACAGATGAAGTTAATAAAATCTGAAACTTTTGTCATTATGAGATATCGTCTATGGGTAATGACAGTAATTCCAGGCTTAACAACAAAGTCATTAGTGGCTACTTCCACACCCGCTGAAGGACTTTTCCAAGACCAATGAGGCTGTTGACACCCTGATTACGGAACTCAACAGGAAGCGTGCTTGACCAGAGGTGGCCAAGTGTAGTTTGCTCAATGTGGTCGAGACTTATGCAACTTCAGGTGTTATGTGTCTATATACAGTATATTCACTAAATAGTGTGAAATCAAATGTACCTGAACGTCTAGTATTTGATTTGATTGTGATAAATCTTTTCAAATTGTGGAGGTTCTTCTAGGCAGTCTTTTTGTGTGTAATACTAATTTGGATTAATTGCTACGATATTTTTTCAGGCATGTCTCAGATAATATTCACATGCCCATATGTAACATATTGGTTATGGAAATACAGTGCACCCTCGGTCTTTGCAGTTAATGCATTCCAGGAACCACACGCAATTGAGGAATCCGCGATCGAGTTCGCGATCTATTTATCTTATTTACGGTAATTTAAACGTTTATGAACCCTCCCCATACTGATATTAAACCACAGTCTATCTGTATTACCTTTTCCCACACTCTGATTGACTATTTAAAGCACTTTTGTGTCTCACGAAAGTCCGAGACTCACGGAACGTAGCACACATCTGGATGCTGTCAGCCAATAGAATGCGCATAAGGTGTCACGTAACTGTCTACTAAAAATCTGCGATGGGGTGGAGTCGCAATCATTGATGCGCAAATGCACGAGGGTGCACTGTTATCCAATTTTAATTTTAGTAAATGGAGAATAAATGTACATAAACAAGCAGCCTTTTTCCATGCAAAAATGCCAACTTATGTTTCGAATATATTTAAATACATGAACATATGAATACATGTAAAACACTAAGGTGGGATGAATGGTTGTGCGCATTACATGTGCATGCACAAGCACACAGATTGTACCCCCTCATGGAAACCTCATGGATGAATGATAAAGTCGTCCTAATTGCTTCAGAGCTGTCTCTGGAGTGGCGTTGAGGTGGGACTACTCCATGCTTGCTTGATTGGGAGATGTGAAGCCATTGAGTGGTAAAACTAAACTGCACAAAGCAAAGCCAATCCATTTTCTGTCTTCTTGAGAGAAGAAGAGAGCTGTGCTTAGGTTGATGGGAGTGCTGAGATGTTACAGGTGATATGTTCAGCTCCGACTGAGGCCACTTGTACTGAAATGCACTCAGAGTAATATGCTCTTGAGAAAAGCTTTGAGTGAAAGTCATAGTTTAGCATGTGGTAGCAGGGTTACATGCTGGTACCAAATGATTGCAGTGTTGACAAACAGTCTTAATATGCTTTCTGCTCCCATTTCCGTCCAATTCAATATACTGGTTTTGAGTTTTGAGCCAAAACATATCCCATTCTCATGCTTTATGTCAATTCAAACATTATTTTTGAATATCATTGAAGGGAAGGAGACCATAAAAGACTGTTGGTCGCGCAGTCAAAGCAAACATCACTGAGCAAGAGGGACTAAGCTTTAGGTGCAGCTGTGAGGTGGTGGGAGCAGCATAAACAGAGAATAGGGACTGTGCTGGAATATGGGGGGTGGGACTTTTGCAAAACTAAACCAAGCAGGACCTGCATTGAGAGGCGAAGAGACGGAAGAAGAGGAAGAAGCAGCAACAACAGCAGTAGGGGTAGAGCCATGGGTGGAGGCTGGTCCAGCAGCAAATGGCAAGCTTTTTTACAGACATATATAGACACAAAAGAAATAAGGAAATATAGACCAATGCATGCTCAATGGACTCTCAAGGATACCTACAACTAAAGGATGGATATACTGGTGTGCTATTTTGCACATACTTTGATATACAACTACAGTTACCTCTTTAAATTCTCATATAGTACAATGAAAAATTCCTTCTCTTGAGTCTATCCTCGCAAAAAATATGCTGAATATAAAGTAACAGCAGCAAGTCATAACAAGTTCCACAAATGTATAAAAACTCTGCATACTTTAATGGTTGAGGTTTTTACACTGTAGGTATTAAGTGATAGCCTGTTAAAATATATGCAGGAGTTATGAATCATGTAAAGCGAGGCCCCAGGAAAAAAAAAGTGCTCTTTCTCTCTCTCGCTCTTAAGGTCATTTTCTCCACAGACTCATCTGGGTTCTAATTGAATTAAGCAGGCCTCGGGGGGCTCAAGGCTAACCTGAGCACTAATCTGCTGGCCATTATTTCCTGTTAAAAGCACACTCCTTACCATCTTCCTATCCTTTCCTCTCCCTCAATGCCAACCCACAACATGTGTGCCTTTTAAAGGTGTGCTTACTACAAAGCTCAGCTGGTACCTCCTACAGGGATCAAGAGTAGATATTGGAATACAGTATGTTTCATTTATTGTGATTAAAAAATGTTTTATTGTCTACAACTTAGATAGTGTTTAGTCTCTTTTCTTCATAAGTTTGATATATACACATACTATAGTAACCAAACCAAAAACGAGCAGTGTAAATAGCTCAATGTAATGAAATTGACCTTTTCTTCACATTAACTCGAAATACTATTTTTAATGACCACTGCCATTTCAATATTATGCAACTCCCTGAATACCATACTGCAATGAATAATAATTTCAATCACATCATTATGAAATCATGTGTTAGTAAAATAATTTGTAATGATTTCCAACTGTTGTAGAGTTCAGCAGTAGAGTCCCAAAGATTTTGTTTTCTGTTCTCTGTTTTACATAAAAGGTCCCATACTAAAATTCTAAGATGCACACCACCAGAAGAAAGCTCAAAACCATCTATACAACAGAAAAGTTCGGGATGCTTTTCTGGAGAGCAAATTTAAAAATCTGAACTTTTCAGCCTATGGATCAGCAGTATGTCATGAGGTGGAAGAATGAATGATATGCTGACAAGAAGAATGGTGGTGGTACTATTGTGGGGCTGGCTTGCTTCTTTGGTTACCACAAACCTGCACTGTGTAAAGAAAAAGATGGACTTCATCAAGTATCAGGAACATGTGTCACCATCAGGGAAGATGATAAAGCTTAGGTGTCATTGAACATTCCTAAAGGACAACGATCCCAAACATACCTCAAAGTCCACCAAGATTTGGTTTCAGAAGAAGTCCTGAATCATTCTGGCCATCACAGTTGCCTGTCTATGGGTGAATCCCTTAGAAAACCTGTGGTGGGATTTCAAGAAGGTGGTTGCAGTGTATAAACCCAGTAATTTTAGAGAACTGGGAGGTGGCCCATGATGAATGATCTAAGATACAGGAATGCTGCCAGATGTTGTGCCTGGCCATGTATCACATTCGCAACAAAGGTCATAGCAGCAACACGATGCTCTACAAACTACTGGAGAAGCTTGTGGTTCAGGGATTGAATAATTTTAAGATTGCAGTAGTCTATAGTTTTGTGTTATATCTGTGAAAAACGAATCATGTACCATCTGTATTGAGCTATTTAAAAGCTATGTTTTGGTTAGTTGAAATAGAAAATACTTTATCAATAAACCCAACTATACAATGAAGGTTGGATAATTTTGCTCCCAAAAAACAGTCTTCAAATGTAGTTACGTGTGACACTTGCTTCACAAACTGCTACCTTTATTCGCAGGCATTATTAATTAATGGTCTTTTCCAAAGCGAGAGAGAGATATAAGTACATCCTTAATCATGACCAATGAGTGGACTCCCAATCATCTCCTTGAATCTTACTCAGCCATTCTATGGAATAATGAACAAACTATTGCAGCAGGACTGCTAGAAAAAATCAGCTCAGCTCAGTAAGACAGCAACAAAGGCCTCAGTGTGCTCACCTGGTGTCGTCCCATTCAGGGCTGAGTCCTGTCAAAGAGCCGCGGGACTCTGAGACAAATTTGTAGACCACCAACAAGCAGTCTCGGCACAGTTGGACCAGCCGGCGGCAGCACTGCAGCTCCAGGGGCGACACCACTTCACTGCTCTTACTGAAAATGGTCTCCCACGACGAACTGGTGAGCAAACACCACACACACAATGACAGACATACAAGACTGAAATTAAGTGTCTCCACACATTCATCATGTTGCAAATACATAGAATATATTTGTATTTTGAGCACAGCTTTGATGCATGCAGAAATATTTGGTCTGATGTGTGACTTTTACTGTGTGCTTCATATACATTTGTATCCACACAGACACACACAGACACAGACACACACACACACACACACACACACACACACACACACACACACACACACACACACACACACACACACACACACACACACACACACACACACACAAATACAGATGTGCAGGAAGTGATACAGACGCATAAAATGAGGGGATGAAACAAATCCATGTACAGTTATCCCATTTACATCCCTGGACATACCCCTGACTGTGAGAGAGCTTCACAACAGAGGAACACAACTCCAGGGGGTACGTTTGATGTCTACACACTTTCACTCCATGGGAGGTGAAGCGTGCTTCCTCTGAAAGGATTCAACTCCATGTGCGTTTCCAGCTTCTTTCTCCAAGTCATTTTCAAAGCCTGTTAAATTCATCAGCCACAATAGCTGCAAGGTTGTTTAAATGCTGTTAAGTCCCTTGGATAAAATATCAAATAGGAGATGCAGGGAAGCAAAGAGGGTGAGGAAGGGGGATGGCTGACTCACTATTTTGCATTGTCCTTTTTTGCAGTGCAGTTTCAGTGTGGTTGCGTGACATCAGGGTTTCCTGTTGGGTTTATCAATATATGTGGGTCATGCCATGATGTAACAAGGGGTTGAAGGATCAGCCAGCAAGCTGTGATCAGAAAAAATCTGCATGAAGTGCAGTATACTGGGGGAAGCTGAGGTTAGACAAGGCTAATCCTCCCAGGGTTACCTCCACCAACTCTTGTCTCCTCATTTTTTTATGACGTCTCATTTTCAATCACTTTTCCCTCTGCTTTTTACTTTGTCACTGGGTCCCTCCCACTCTCTTTGTCGCTTATCATCTCCTTCATCCTCATCACTCTCTCAATCCCTTCCTAACTCTCCTCAATTACAACTGCCAAGGAAGTGAGGGAGGAGGACAATGAAGAGCTGTGGACTTCAGTTACACCCTCTGAGCCCTCTCTGTCAAGGGAAATACAGCAACTGAACAAATGAACTGTGAAGAAAGTGGAAAGGAGAAGAAGGTCACACTTTTATCAGAGCCAAGGAGAAAACTTACGATTTCAGCAGCTGTCTACTTGTTGGGGTTGTTTTTTTATTGCATGTGTGACTCTTTGTGGGTGCTTATGAGTGAAGAGATACATATGTGGAAATTAACTCCACACTTCTAAAGACATGCTACTTATTTGCTTTTGAGGGAAGCAAAATGTATATGTATACTTACTGTTTTGAGTATGGGCCTGGTGTGTATTTATTTCAACCAGACTTTCTGTGTAACCACCATGATAGTGAATGTCTGTCTGTTTTTTTCCAACCCTGTGATGGCATCACAGGTGGTAATAGTGCCAAAAACAGTTTCTTTTGTGATCGATTCAGTATGACAAAAGAAACCTGAATATCAGGTCAGGTGTGTCATTGATTCACAGAATTAGAAGAAGAAAAAGAATGAGAGGAAGAATTACATGAAGAATTACAAGAAGAAGACTGATAAGAACAAGAGAACAAAAAGAACAAGAGCACGAAAAAGAAAAAGAAAAGAAAAAAGAAAAGGAGGAAACAAACAAACACACACACACACACACACACACACACACACACACAAAGAGACTTGTAGAGATGCAATGTATATAGTGGGGAGTAGAGTGGCGAGCAGCTCATTTATGGAGTGCCCCAATGAGCAGCTTGTAGGAGAGGATGGTGCCTTGCTCAAGGGCACCTTGGCAGTGCCCAGGAAGTGAACTGGCACCTCTCCACTGACAGTTCACACTCCAGTTCCCAGCCGAAGACCTAGTGGACTGCGCTACTGCCGCCCCCGCTACACACAGAGACATCAACAACAATAAAAACAATAATAATAATAATAATAATATTTTTAAATTAACATCTAAATGTGAAGACGTGTTGTTGTTTTTTTCATCTGCCAAAATTCTCGGCCAATCTTTGTAAGGGTGTCATCTCCTGTAAAGACTAAGAGAAACAAAGACATTGCTCCTGCAGGTCCACTGCAGTTTTGCCTATGGCTGTGGCTCAAACAGACAAAATAGGAAGAGTCAGTCACTGAAGGCAATTTCCTGTTCCTGAATGATATTCCCCAGTATTGGTCCAGTATCTAAATATAAAAGATAACAAACTGAAAATCTACGCCCTAGGGCAGATGTGCTAATACTTTTTTAGCTTTGCCAAGTCAAAATGTTTGACCTCTTTTAAAAACACAAAACATATATTTATATATTATATATAAATGTAAATATTACAAATTTATATACCTTCATTTCCAATCTCACCTTTAGTTAGCTTTCTTTCTCCATTTAGCCTGCTAACATTCATCTATGGCACATATGTCAAAGTCAGTCAAGGCCCGTGGCGAATTATTCATGGCCCGCCAGATGATTTTTAATTACTATTAGAACTGGCCCGCAGGCCACATCGGCCCGCTGGTGATTTGCGCGTACCAAAACTACATTCCCCACAATGCAACAGTAGCGGAAGTCACTGCAACGTAGCAAGCACGCTTTGGGTTTCATTGTTTATCAGCAGGGCAGCACGGCGGCACAGCGGGTAGCGCTGTTGCCTCACAGCAAGGCAGCTCCGTGTTCTCGTCCAGCCCCGTGCGGAGTTTGCATGTTCTCCCCGCGTCTGCATGGGTTCCCACCGAGTTTTCCAGCTTCCTCCCACCTCCAAAAACATATGCTTCAGGTTAATTGACTTCACATATTTTGTGAATCAGTCACAAATTTCGACAATAGTGTCAAGAGCTGGTGATGACTATGGGTTCTATTTTGTACTATCAGTATTAGTCTAAAGTGAGACACAGATAGACAGATAGACAAATAGATAGACGATAGATAGATAGATAGATAGATAGATAGATAGATAGATAGATAGATAGATAGATAGATAGATAGATAGATAGATAGATAGATAGATAGATAGATAGATAGATAGATAGATAGATAGATAGATAGATAGATAGACAGACAGACAGACAGACAGACAGACAGACAGATAGATAGATAGATAGATAGATAGATAGATAGATAGATAGATAGATAGATAGATAGATACTTTATTAATCCCGGAAGAAATTGACAGCTCCCTTTATCCAACCAAGAAAAATGTTTAGCTATGTTGCACTGGTTAACAGTGCAGGTTTATGACCTTGATTTGGACCATTTTCTTTCACTGAAGAAAAAGCTGTCACAGATATTTGGGCGGACACTGTGGATTTGGCAGGATTTGCTTAGAATGTGACCTATGAAGAGGAAATACTGATGTGGTTAATTGGTCTGCAGTACCTGTTTGCATTGATTTGGAAGAATTTGTTGCCACAAGCAACTCCATTTACTCAGTTTCCATTCTTTGTGGTGCTCAATGTCTCTTGATTCTCTTGATCTCAAGTTGTATTTATTGGATGGGCGCATTGAGATAAGAACATTACTGTTATATTTGTGTCAACAACGTCTAAGGAGAGACTGCTGCTATCCCATGATCTACAATCCTCTGTTTCTCTCTTGATTATGCCACATACACAGTCATGATCCCGACTTTGATCTTAACAACACTTTATGCTAAATAGTAGGTTTGAAGAATTACATCCTCAATTCAAAGTCTGCACAGAGAGGCTACCTGGTGTTGGAGAAGCAGTTCCACAGGCCCTGGCCGTGGCTCCAGAGCAGCCGGATGAAGATGCGGTTAAAGAGTCGGTACAAGTGGAGACTGTCTACATCCGGTTCCCTCCAGATCCGCTGCAATGCTGAACGCACGTTGGTGCGTACAATATCCAACACCTGAGGGACAAAAAGTGACAACGAGGACAAAAAAAGTTTTAAGATGTAGGATAATAAACTTTATTAGTGGTCAGGAAACAATTATAGCAGCAATTATAAAAGCTAAAGCATTCGCTCATAACAGTGAGCAAGCTTGCATTCACGATAAAGCCACCTCTTCACAAATACACCATAAAAAGTGTATGCACAAGACCATCTTGAAAACCTCAATCAAAAACACATGAATGTTTAAGCAATCATTTGAATATGTTCTGTGCATGTGGCAGGACAAATGTCTATGAAGGGCATGGAAGAAGACTAATTACTGCACGAATGTCAGTCTTGGAGAAAAGGTGTCAAAAGTTCCTAGGTGGTCTGAGGACAACTGCACTAGCTGCTTTTCTGGCTTTCTTCTTTTCTATTTCTCCTCTTCTCTTTCTCTTCCTCTCTTTTTCTGTTTCTTTCCACCCCGCCAAGTGTGCAATGCTGTAGTCCTTTTGACTTTGATTTTTGCTCCTCATTACTGATGTGCCTCTGAGACTGTCTGTGTGCATGTGTGTGACTGTGTTTTTGCGATGCAAAGAGGCTAGATTTCCCTACAGCAATGTGTGGAGAACGAGACATGCATACACACTCACACATGCAGACAAACTGATAGATAAGTAAACACACACACACACAGATATATATTGGTATGGTAATCAGATGACAGAGGAGTGGGCGCTACATTTCTGACCTCTGCCTGTCGCTCATTAGGCTCCTCCACTCCAAATAAAACCTTGGCCGGCACTGCCAGAGCCCACAATACAGCCAAGCACTGTTGTGCACACAACAGCGGCTGAGAGATAACATCATTACTAACACGCCAACTGGATGCAATGTCGCATCTATTCCTCTCTTCTGTTATGTTTGCAATCTATTTGCTGTTTCGCTTCTTACTCTCTGACATGATAATGATCTTCATGCTTGTGCTTCATGCTTATTTTTATATGTTTTCTGCGATGTTGAATCAGGAAGTATTTTTTGAAAGTTGAGGTGTCATTTCTTTTATTTAACAGTTTTAATAATGTCCATACTACACAGACAGCCATATACACTGCCTGGCAGCAAATGCAAAGATATGCAAATTGAACTAGTGTTGTGCATTTTCAATTTTCAAACGCTAAACTCTCCAAATGTTTCATGTAATTTCCAATAGAGTCCCCATCACTGTTATCAAGATACTGTATATTTTAAACCTACACAGAAGTGTGACAGATCTCATTAAAAAAAAAACTGGCTAAAATATCTTCAAATCTGTTTTCAAAATTAGACTTACCTTACGTTGTTTGGTAGAGTCCAGCTTCACCAGCCAATAAGAGGCCACTTTTGATTTATGGTACTTCCAGTTGTCGTGGATCTGTGGAAGTGAAAAGAATAATCATTTGAACAAAATAACGAAAACATGCACCACAAATATTTGTGAGAGGTTTATATCCTAATTTTTAATGTGATACACTAACAATTTATTACACCTGCTTCTGAACAGATTTATTACATGTTTTAATTAAGTAATAAGTGTGCTGTGTAGTGCAATTATTACAAAAACCAAGCAATAATGAAATCAACAGTTACTGTACAAGATACAGTTATGGCAAAGTCAAATCAATACAATTTTCAAACTTCGGGAAATGCTGGTTCGGAGATATTTTTAAGATTAATATAGGTGTTAGAAAAAAAATGAAGAACATATGATGTCTGGAGTTCATTCTCAAAGTCACACTCATCTTTTTCTTCACCTAAGGCATGAGATCTGTAAGGCTGTTGGGCTCATTCACCTGTTAAAGTAATAATTTGACTGACATAACAGAACATACATCTCCACTCTGAATTCCATATTCTCATACAGCACAATTACATACAGACTGCAATATCTAATAGAATGCATCATAGGCAAATTGGGACAGTGTTAGATGGATTGATCACTGCTGCACATCACTTTAATGACTGCCACAATCAAAGAGAAAAAATCAAGTATCATCACGTCCTGTGGGTAAGATTTATTTTAATCTAAAGGGTTGGTTTGAGACTGGGAACCACTGTTCCTGACAGTTACTGCATTGCTCCCAATGCGGTGACTCCCAAGAGGTAGAGAACGCAAAAGGCTGTCTCTAAAGCCGGTGTTGGTTTCTCCATATCGGTTTTCTAAATAAGAGAACCTGTTGTCTGTATAGAAATAGAAAATGCATGCCAATGTAATTAAAATGGCCATTCATTTCAAATGAATAATATATGTTACATCAACACCTACATCACACACACTTTTTATTTTCCATCACTGGGTTGACCATACTACTACTGGACTACGTTGTTTTACTTTAGAGTTCATTTAAGAAATGTAAAAGCAAGCTAAAATGTACTGGATTAAGGTCATTTTTACATAGCATGTGGCTAGTGTCTGCAAAATATGTTGTTTATCATTAACATACAGTACTTTTGTTTGCAATCTGTTTACTCGAAAGCTTTAAATCCAGGGAAACTTTGGGTTAATACAAAAATTAGGTTGTGATCTTTGGTACTTCAGCAGAAAAACTATTTTGCAGGCATGTCAAAGATCCTGAGAGCATTTGTTGTTCTGCTCAAAAGCTCTGCTGGATCTCCCAATGGACGTGCTCCTAGTGCCACCACTGTGTACCTACAGGCACTGTTATTGTTACTCTGTTGACTTAGTCTACATCTCCCCACTGGTGTACATAAACCTCTCACATATCAAGCTAGATCCCCTACAAATAGTGCTTCCAGCAGGAAGCTGCAGTCTACAAATTGCTTACACATGCTCTGTCTGTCTGTCTGTCTGTCTGTCTGTCTGTCTGTCTGTCTGTCTGTCTGTCTGTCTGTGTTTGCGTTTGCAACAAAGAATCAAAGAATCGCATCCAGACATTAAGAAGATTTGCCGAAATAAAGTAGGCCTGATCTTTCCACAAACCAACACCTTTGTTTGTCCAATGTTCACCATCAGTAAGAACCTTTTCTCAGTTTGTTTCACATGTAAACAAATTACTTTCAATTAAAGCACAATAAAATGCACTCAATGTATTCCACCTGTCAGTGTTCCCAAGTCTGACAGAAAAAGTAGGTTTGGACTGACTAATAAAGGACACAATTACACACTTAATTAGCCCAACAAAGTCTTCGACTTAAAATCATCAGAAACATAAATTGGAGGAGATTTGTGCAAAGTGAAAACTCTTCTGGGGAAAATACAGGTGCAGTTGCTCATCTGCCTTTCCATGCTCTCATAAGGCTTTGTTAAATGTACAGGTGTGCCGTTAAGTGTCCCTCATGACCTCATCACACCTCAATGTAACATTCACACACATACTGGCATTGTGAGGATTAAGCTTGTTTTAATTACTTGATGACCTTAACTAACCTTACTCATGAAAAAACATGCTTTTCTCTTCCTAACATAACATCAGATCTTATGTCTAGCACAACAGAAGAAATTACACCCAAGTTCCAGTAAATATTTTAAAATTCATGAACATGTCACTGCTTTGGAAGGTTCTTGGGAATACCAGACAGGCAGACAGACAGACAGACAGACAGACAGACAGACAGACAGACAGACAGACAGACAGACAGACAGACAGACAGACAGACAGACAGACAGACAGACAGACAGACAGGCAGGCAGGCAGGCAGGCAGGCAGGCAGGCAGGCAGGCAGGCAGGCAGGCAGGCAGGCAGGCAGGCAGGCAGGCAGGCAGGCAGACAGACAGACAGACAGACAGACAGACAGACAGACAGACAGACAGACAGACAGACAGACAGACAGACAGACAGACAGACAGACAGACAGACAGACAGAGTCATTGTACCCCCTGATACCCCCTGAGAGAGTCATTGTACCCCCTGATGGCACGGGGCACAAAGGAGGACCTCAGCCTCTCTGTGGAGGCCCTGTGTGACAGCAGATAGACATCGACCAAATAGACATAGACCAAATTAAATTCAAATACTGTACGTTACATTATACAGATTAGTCAAGCAGCTCCACTGGCGGCGAGCACCTCAAAACACAATAATAACAAGGCAGTCAAAGACTTACCCTAACCAACTTTAAGGGTATCAGGGTCAAAGCTTCAGGGTAGGTCAAAGCTATGCACAAGCTATGACTATACATCAAAGGTAGTGCATTGGTAGATCAAAGCACTTGCTTTGATCTATGGTCTTACTCACACTGGCCTTCTCCCTCGTCTTTCTATCGTATCCAGCTCCTGAGTGTACAAAAGTTGAGATTTGACCTTGACCTAGTTTTCTCAAGGTCAAGGTCATCATCTCATTTTCACCCCCTTTGCCGCCCGAACAATGTGCTTTTTTTTCATCTTTCTATCTACAACGGTTGCGAAGATATTTGGTGGACAAACTCACGAAATGGACGGACGGACGAATGGACAGAACAACACTGACAATTGCAATGCATCACCGCTTTGAAGCGGAATGTGACAAATCTGTGTTGGAGACAGTGGGCAGCCTAACACAGAATTACTTGTTTGTGTTTACTGTTTCAAAACCCTCAGCTTAGTTGCTGAAAGTTAGTGGAATTAATATTTAGCCATATAATAATCTATAATGATACCATCCTGTGGGACTAATATCAGTTTTAGCAGCCAGGGAAAAAGGATACTATGTAGTGTGCTGGAAGGAAGTAATTTCCTGCAGTTGTGATTTCTTTCACTCTGTGGTATCATCACAGTTTCACATCAAGGAGAATGAACAAAAGCAAGGAAACAAAGTTTTACAGACAGGTTACAATAATAGTATTGATCTCACTTCTATTAGACCAACATGCCACCTTAAATAGCCTTCTTCTGATGAATTAATCAACCCCTGCTCCAAACTGATGCTGAAATGTACTACCATGCACATATTGTAGTGAATAGATGTACTGCAGTTGTTGGTCACAAAAAATTCACATGGATACCAGCCACCCATCTACCTTAGCAAGTAGTTTTTTTTTGTTTTTTTGTTTTTTTTTAATGATAAATAGGACATACTTTATTTTTCTATCAAACAGCATGACACGAGAGACAGACTTAACTCACAGTACCAAGAATATGGAAGATAAAAGGAAATCAATGATCATTTCAATATATTCCTTCCGTTCATGTTTTCACTGCTTGAGGAAAGTTGAAATGTCAAACTGCAGCACATCTCCAAGTGCCTGGCATGGAACTAGACCATAGCGCTTTGTGCCAGCTGCAACAATCTGTATCGTTGTTGACGTCTTTGTAGGGGAAAAAAAGCTTAGCAAGTAGTTAAAACTTTATTTAGCAAGCGCCTTTTAAAACACATGGTTACAAAGTGCTGTATATAGCCACACATATTGTTGGGATATAAAAAAACGTGTATATAGAGGTGAACTTTTAAAATGACAGATTTGAGAACACTGTTCCTAAATGTCAGGGCATAACTAGCAAAGACACAATCACCTTTATTTGTCTAATTAGAGGTGGGAGCAGGTATGTTTTCAGGAACAGAGTGGCTGAGAGGTCAAACTAGGATCCAGACAGTCAGAAAAATGTAATAACTCGGTAGATGTTATGCCATACCATGAATTTAAAAAGTAGGGTTTTGAATAAAATTTTGAAATTGAGAAGTCAGTGGAGGGATGCAAGTACCGTTCTAGTTGATAATCTGGAAGATAGATTTTCATCTAACTGGATATTTGTCTTTTTAAGTAAAGTAGCTGGAGTTCTTTCAGTCCCTAAGCTGTGGTGCTTAAAGGACACCAGGTTCTGATGACAGTGGTGGCAGTAACTGAGGTCAGTCAGTATCGATGGGATGGATGGATGGTTTCATAATGCTTTTTTGCCACTGATGAGTTACCTCTGAAGTGAATTCAAGGTGAGTCTCCGCCTCTTGTTGAGCGATGTTCTTTTTGTCAATTTAACAAAAGGTAGTATGCATTTCATCTTTTTATATTTTAATTTTTCAGTGAAATAAATATACAGGACACATTTGGAGAATGCATGCATTATGCTGCTGTGCATGGCCAGCAATATGGTAATACATAGAGGCTATTGACATTGCTCATGGAAACTAATTAACTAATAGCCATGGTTGAATTCATGGAGCCCTGTTTCCAACAGTAGACGCATAATAAATGTTATTCACACCCATATGCTCAGGATATTACTGTAAGGCATACAAAACAATTCCTTTATGGTTTTTAGTTCAAGCAGCAGCAAAAAAAAACACAGGCACAAACACACATAATGCTCCAAATGAAAGGCACAGAGGTCTGAACAGAAATAGAGGAGACATTGATTAATGCAAAGGAGCAGTGGGGAATAACACTGGGCTGTAAACTGACCGACAGGTTGCCACTGGGGTCCTTTGAAAGACAATGAAAGCAAAGCCAGAATGGACAAGCTATTCTAGAGAGAGGTGAGGAGGTCTCTATTAGGTAGGTTGCAGAGTGACCACACCTAGCCTCAGACAGGACTTTGGGAATACAGTAGTCCAGTTCAACACTTTGCACTCCAACTTTCATACCCTTGTGTTATTCTGTTTTTTTCTTTGCTTTTTTTTATCCTTATGTTCTGCAGTCCTTAATACCAGTCCCAGATCCTTAACCCATATCAATCTTTACCAATTAAGCACAAAAAATATTTACCATATCTATTATCTGTTTACTACACCCATTGTATAGATGTGATGTGATATGTCACTGTATAGCCTTAAACATGAATAAAGATATAGTGATTAATTTGACCACATTGTCCAGTTTTTTACTTTTATTCTATTTACCCTTGCCGTGCTATTTGTGACAGTTTTAAACTTATTCTATACTCCCCTGACTACCCACCAGATACCTAAAATTCCAGTGTATTTGTGCTTACATTTGTTGGAAGTAATGCGTATAGTGTGTCATTTATATTGAAAACATTGCGGTAAAAAACCTGTACAAAGATTTTGGAGCTAATATATTATGCAGTATCAGAACTGAAATGAATGAGAGTGGTCATATTTGAACTTTAGAATGTTTTTGTGTACATGCATATGCTACATTTGTATGACCAAATCTGATCTGAGTTAATATTAAATGAGGTTTGTCAAGTGAACATAGCCATAGATTCATCAGAACCTCATTCAGTGTTCTAAGGCCTGTCTGTTACCAGTGTCAGTATGGAAACGATCAAAAATATTACCATTTCTTTCAATACATCTCAATAATTTTAAAGGCATAACTGATAATGTACATCCAAAACTAAATAGAAAATGGGGCACCTACCTCATCAAGCACAGACTCAGCCTCTTCTTCAGTTTTTCCTGGAAACCTAATTCTCATAGCGGTAAGAGCAGCTAGAGTCTGACGCACCAGCTCAGCCTCCTGCTCCTTACTCCTCAGGTTAATCAGCGGTTCACCCTATACACACACACACACACACACACACACGCACACGCACACGCACACACACACACACACGCACACGCACACGCACACGCACACGCACACGCACACGCACACGCACACACACACACAGACACATATAAACACAAATGTAAAAGTTGCGAACACTATCACATTTATACACTACACTGTTATATTTAGTTATCAGGGCAATTCAGGTTCAGGGGCAAAAATGTGTAATGACTTAAATGGCTGCATTTAATAATTCATTATTAATTTTCATTAATAACATATAAATTAATTGAATTTTCCCCTGACAATCAACGCAAAATGACTTTTTGAATCACTTCAAATCACATCAGAACAGGTGTAGATTAGGATGTTTTTCCTGTATTATCTATTTTCCTCATTATTATTTAAAACCCTCAGCAACAACTTTAATTTTACATGTTCATTAGTTCATGATGCTGCCTCTCTTACAGTCATTACATTTATTACATGTACATTTATATATTTTTAATATTTATCAAAATACATGGATATAAAAAGGTACACTGTGGCCTCTTTTAACACAGCTTTTTTTTTACTTCTATTTTTTTAATGTTAAAAACTGTTCTCCTCCATTTAATTTTTTCAAGTCAAAAGGTTACCTACAGAAATGTCAAATAAAACTGGAAATGGAGTAGGCAGGAAGAAAAAACCCCCAGAACATTTACTGAAGATCATTGTAGTAGTCAAGAGTAGGTCAACAGTATTGAAGACATTTCTAGTGCATCCCTACGCACAGCTTACAGTAAATGAAGGATGAGAAAAGCAAAGAATAAGCTGAAGGTTACAGTGCAAACAAGATAAATATCTGCTTTTAGTGAAATACCGGTACAAATTCACAGTAATTTACTGTGAGGAGCAAATCAACAGAGGATTGGCATAAGCAGTTTGACATTTTTGTGAAAATGAATTTAGCATACGTTCTGTCTGTCTTTGTGACTGACAGCACAACTGACATACTCTAAATTGCGGTAAACTCTACTTTGTGCGCATTTGAGTCGAGTGTCTACTTTGTGTGTGTTTGAGTATCTCACTATGTGGGAGTGGATGGTCCCCAGGCTGTTGCTGTGAGGCACTCGGTGGGTGGAGCCACTGCGACTGAGCGAGTGGGAGCGTAGAGTAGCAGAGCTTGGCCTGACAAGTGGAGTAGCCAAGGGAACTGCAGAAGGCCTGGAGGACAACACCCGCACCTCACTGGGTGAAGAGAGAGAGGCAATCGAGCGAGGGCAGGAGATGGACCGTCTGATTGGGCCAGAAAGCGTCGGAGAAGCAGAGGGCACAAGGCTGGTTTTTAGTGACTTGATTGGAGGCTTCCAGTGGATACGACCTGTAGTGGAACAGAGAGGCAGAGAGTGACGTCTGACTGACATGTAGTTTTTTCTACTCCAACTTGTTTAACAATCTGATTCTCCCACTCACTGTTGAGATCTACTCTTGATTCTCCATCCCTTTCTGGGTGGCTTTAGAGTGTGGTATTTAACTCGGATTGCCTAAAAGTCTGTCCATTCTCTGTTAGTACAGTTGCACACAAATGATAATAAATGTCAGTCATTGAGTATATGCCTGTGTATGTATATGCCAGTGTGTGTGTGTGTGTGTGTGTGTGTGTGTGTGTGTGTGTGTGTGTGTGTGTGTGTGTGTGTGTGTGTGTGTGTGTGTGTGTGTGTGTGTGTGTGTGTGTGTGTGTGTGTGTGTGTGTGTGTGTGCCAAATGACAGCATTACGGGGCTTAGTCCAAGCAGCTTTTTGGTGGCTTGGTATGAAGTGGGCTTGGCAGGGTTACTGCCTCTCTAGACATACAAGCAAGAGTCCAAAATGTTCAATGGGTTTTTCCCATCTTGAGTAATAAATGCCACAAGGTCCTTCTCTCTATTGAGCAGTAAAATCAGTGACATTCCATGAAACTGTAGATTTTTTTTCCCAAGGTCAGCAGCTGTGAAGGGTGCCTTCATCCTCTCTTCAAAGAGATGAAAGTGAGTTGATGTATGTGACTATTTTGTGGGAATGGTTGACACTTATCACTCTCACTATAATAGGGGGAATATTTCAGCATTAAACTCAAGGTGTTTTCAAGGTAAACAATGAATGGGATCTTCTCTGTCTCTCTCAATTTCATAGGGCACACTTATTTACTCAGGTGCTTTGCTCTGTTTACGTGTGTGTGTGTGTGTGTGTGTGTGTGTGTGTGTGTGTGTGTGTGTGTGTGTGTGTGTGTGTGTGTGTGTGTGTGTGTGTGTGTGTGTGTGTTATTTCGCAACAGAATCCGATCCAATGGCTAACAAATAGTTTAGGATCATCTGGTTAACACTTGCATTTAAAGCCAAGGAACTAATACCATTTCATCACAACAGGGAGGAACAAAAACACTGGCAGGCTGATGAACATCTAATGTGTAACAAGGTGGCTTGCACACACACAAACACACACACAGACTGCTAGACAGATGCGTAAGGACAAACCAACAGGCCCCATTGTTGATAATGTAACTTTAACTGGGAACTGTCCAAAGCGTGTTCCTTTAAGGCAGCGTTTCTCAAATAGGGGGGCGTGCCCCCTATTTGAGAAACAAATAGGGGGAAGCAGTGCGATGCCAGGAGAGGCACATCCACTACAGTAGTTGATAGTGGCGCTCTCTATTGTCAGGTGTGTGCAGGGAGAAGTAGGTTGAGCAACTATGAAGAAGCGTCTGTAGCGCTGGCCTTCACTGTGACTACAGTGGGAGATGAGGAGAGACCAGTGTGTTTACTGAGTCTAAAAATGCTGCAGACAGCATGAAGCCAAATCAATTAAGGCACCACTTGAAGACATTACATCCCAATCACGCTGCTCAGCCGCTGGAGTTTTTTCAGTGAAAATGTGCCATATACAGTGATACCTCTACTTACGAATGTCTCTTCTTACAAAATTTTCTACTCACAAAATTTCTCAGCAGGAACATGTTACCTCTGCTTACGAAAGAAATTTCGACTTACGTAATGTACAAACACAGTATCGGCTGATAATCGAATCTCCCATAGGTTCCTGAACGCAACATTCTCATAGCTGCTCTACCATTGGCTATTACCTACTACGTACCTTCCTGGCATCCCATTGGCTAAAAGGGATGCCACTCCACCTCTGTGTGGAGCTAGAACGGTGCTTATGGAGTGTCACGGCATTCGGCACATTCGACCGGTGAGGTAGTCTGATAGTTTTGCGCAAATATAATGACTTTTTGAGTACGTATTAACTATGGACCCCAAGAAAGTGATGGAGAGAAGAGGAAAAAAAGAGTTTTTTGTCCGTACAAACAGCAAGAGATAATAGAAGAGCATGAGAAAGGGATGCGTTTGGTTGATCTCGCCGAAGAATATGGCCAAAAATGTACAATCGACATGTTATTAAAACAAAAGGAAGTTTAAGGAGTTTACGGCATGGCGTGGGTGGTTGGAGAAGTTCTAAAGGAGGACTGGAATTCACTCTGTTGTTCGGCATCGTGAGATAGGAGCGCATGAACCAAAGAGGGCAAAAAACAATGGGGACAGCAGTTAAAAGGTAAATGACCGTCATTATTATTCTTTACTCTATTCTTTGTTTTTTACGTTATGCACAACTCTCAATTATTGTGTAATAATCTAATCGTAACATGTATTTGTTACATGTTTTGATGCATTTTTATGCTTTATAAAACATTTATGTCTGAATTTTTGTGGGTTTGGAACGGATTAGGGCATTTGCATGGAAAACACGTCTCTACTTACGTAATTTTCTACTTACGTATTTTCTTCCGGAACCAATTAATTTCGTAAGTAGAGGTACCACTGTATTGCCGACAATCATCCCGCTTTGTGAATGCTACTTCAGTAAACCAGCGAGCTCTGTTAGCATCATATAAGGTGGCGTACCAAACTGCTCAGTGCAAAAAACCCCACCATAGCAGAGGAGCTGAAACATTGAGCAGGAACTGAGCTCAGTATCATGCTTCAACCCTTGCTTTGAACAGCTGTGACTGCCTGAAGAATGAGCTCATTGTAGCCATTAATACTGACTTCCTCATTTGATTTAAAAAAAAAATCACTAATTGTTTTATTAATTTTTGTTTTGTAGGTTAAGGTGTTTTATATATTGTGCTCCTCAGCTGAACTGCATTTGAATATTATTTTTTAGTTATTGGTTTTATTTAAATTTACTTTTCTATATGAAAATGGTCCAATAAATTGGTCAAAAATGTTTAATTTAAACATGTTTTTTATTTCAGGCAAATTGATGCACTTAAAATTTTTCTGTTATAGACTATAAAATAATTTTAATAAAATTATTCTTTGTTATAAATTGAACTTTATTTCTTTTTTGTTTTCTTTAATGCTAATTATGATACAATGTTATGCAGAGGTGTACTTATTTGATATTATTTATAGTCGCAGCAGAGAGTTGGGGGCGCAAGTTGTTTTCTTCTTAGTAGCGGGGGCGCAACAGAAAATAATTGAGAAGCACTGCTTAAGGAAACTATATTTTTAATGTCTACATATTTCTGCATCACCCCAGTGATTAATTTAACAGCAATAACATAAAACACATAATGAATGATTTGTGGTGACACATTTTACATTTCTCAAAAATGACATTCCCTCTTATTTGGGTATTTCACTTGGGATTGCAATTTTCGGTAACAGTTCAATGAATGTCGAGCCCTAGCTCAGAGCTTCACAACTTAGCCCCTGCTGCTGGTGGAGAGTGTGTGCATGCACTGTAAGTACTGATCAAAGCTAAACTCTGGAAATTTACATTTTTAAAGGTATAGATGGACATGTGTGTATATGGAAATCTGTTCTGAACAACTATGAATATTTCTCAAACTTCCAAATGTGTAAAGTGCACTAGGCTGGAGTGTATCTAATGTATTTAAAACATCGCAGGATCAATTCCAATTTCCTTATTGCATCAATTTACACATTCACCTTATATATATTTTCCTTTCCCCATTAGAGTCAGATGAAAATGGAAATGTAAACATAAATGCAAAAACACATCACAGTTCTGGAAAATATTTTTTTTCCATAAAGTACCCTTATGAGATAGAATGCTGAGCAGGAGAAAAAGACTCCAGTCAAACTCCATGGCTCTGGGTTCCTAATAAAGACAAGGTTAATCCCTTCAATATATCCCATCTCTTTACCTGAGCGTTCAGCCAACTTCTTCTCCTTGATCTCCCCAAGGTCATAGGAAACTTTCTTCTCCCTCTTCTCTCCACCCAGTTCTACCCCTCCTGCTTTCCTCCTCTCCTCTTCTTCATCCGAAGAGGAGCAGGAGTTATTGGCGCTGCTGCTACTGGTAAAATCTGCCAGGTAGTCAGGTCGTTGACGTCTTGGGGTCTGACTGCATTCTGGCATGGCAGTCAAGGGCTGGCAGGGATGAGCACAGATACATAGACACATATCTTTATAAAGAACACAATCTGCACATATGGATGTACTGTATACACATATACCAGGCAGATTTATGCACATATGGTATTTTATTTAATGTGGTGGTTGTGCCTCTGCCTTATACACATACATTTATACAATTACAGAGAAAATAAGCATTTGGGACTCCATACCCAGTTCTGAATTACAAGTATGATGTGTGTCCTTCTTCTTGGTTTAAAAGCAAACTGTATTAAAACCTCCTCCAGCTCTCCTCGCCTTAAAGCCATCACAATTTCTGGGTCACTAAGTGGTCTGCTCTTGTGATGCACCCTTTTTGACAGCACACCAGATTCCAGTTAGGGCCATAGAATATCAATTCAGAAAATGGACACATCTAACTTGACTCACCAGTGACAGAGTCTCAATGCACATTTCCAACCCAATAATCCTTTTCAAAGTATGAGATCATTGGCCAACTCCATCTTCTGTACTCTGTGGACCCACAATCAAACCCCTGCCAGCCTGATCAGTGCACAGCTATCAGCTACAGGAGGACAAAGGATATGTTCAGAACTTTCAGGGCATCACTACGCTTGTGGATTAATAGTAAGTTATGACATGATTTACTAATTTCATTGAGAAACTGTTGTATTAAGTTTCAAATTAGTGTAGAGGGTGGGGGTGGGTTGTTGTTTTTTGCTTTCTGAGATTCACTCAGTGGGTGCTGCTGGTCTTTCAAATAGGGGACCTCATTGTTGGCCTAAATCTTAATGTTTGTCAATTAATGTATATTTAAATTCTTCTTTCTGTTCTGTTTGAAGGAAATGCTCTGGGATCCTGTCATAGCAACTAGATGCCCTTTCGGGGTACTTTACCAGTGTCCTCCCAATGGCCAGCAGAGCAGGTCTGCTGAAACTGCCCTGGGCTATTACTGTATGTTTTGGGTGCAAAGTCAAATCCTTTCAAAAAGATGGAACTTCTTTCTACACCTGCAAATGTAGCTCTAGTTGTTGCCATTCAAAGTTTGTACATATGGGGCATTGCATTGTCTAACTACATGTCCCTTAGAAAACCAAGAAATCATACAGCTTTCCCTTGTTACCCTTCAAGTCCTGATTTGAATACAAGACCTGAAGTTCAGACCTCAGCCTCCCTGGATTGGACATAACTGTTCAGGACACTATTGAATACCTTCCCTGGTTTGACTAATTCTAAGAAGAGCAAACTTCCAAATTTCAACAACACCAAGGAATCTGCTCCATGAGACTTTGAAAGATGGCCATGCAGAAATTTCTGTAGCACTCCTGAGGACCCTGGAATTGATAAAGATGGCCTTTATACCACTCAGGGCTGAAACTATGACAGTAGGCACATTGTATGTCTGTGTCACATGTTTTTCCCTAAAATTGTAGACCTGCTTTTTTTCATACAATGCTTCAAAAACAGATGAAGCATCTTGCCAGTGGAATTTTTCAAGAGAAAAGAAGAAAAAGTCTGTTGTGTTTGTTGTGTCACTGACTGGCACCTCTAAATGTGCTTTGAAAGCAAGCTCCTTCTTAGCCAATGAGTGGCACAATGGTAAAAAGACGGTTTGGCTGTCGCTGTGGATATTGTATGTGCTGTGAAATGATCAGAGAGGCTGTTGCAAAGAAGTTGCTGACCATACCACCTCAAACAGCACTGTGAGTCACCACATCTTGGACAAGGCCTAAGACATACAGAATCACCTCCTTCAAAGAATAAAAAGCAACCCAACCCTGCTTGAAACTAGATAAGTCCACCAGCATCACCGCTGCTGCACCGTCTCTGGTTTTTGTCCGCTATCGCTGGGATAGTAGTTTGCGTGAAGACTTACTGTTTTGAAAGAGCTCCAACATGAGCTACGGGACAGGATATTTCCAATACAGTGATATCTCTACTTAAGAATGTCTCTACTTACGAAATTTTCTACTTACGAAATTTCTCAGCAGGAAAATATTACCTCTACTTACGAAAGAAATTTCGACTTATGTAATGTAAAAACACAGTATCGGCTGATAATCGAATCTCCTACAGGCTCCTGAACGCAACATTCTCATAGCTGCTCTGCCATTGGCTATTATCTATGACTTATCTTCCTGGCATCCCATTGGATAAGAGGGATGCCACTCCACCTCTGTGTGGAGCTGCTTATGCAGTGTCTTCAGCATTCGGCACTGAGGTAGTCTGATAGTTTTGCGCAAATATAATAACTTTTTAAGAACGTATTCGCTATGGACCCCAAGAAAGTGATGGAGAAAGAGGAAAAGAAAAGACAAAGAAAATAGTTTTTTGTCCGTACAAACAAATCAAGAGATAATAGAAAAGCATGGAAAAGGGATGCGTTTGGTTGATCTCGCCAAAGAATATGGCCGAAATGCATCTACAATCACCACGATATTAAAACAAAAGGAAGTTTAAGGAGTTTAAGCATCGCGTGGGTGGTTGGAGAAGTTCAAAAGGAGGGCTGGAATTCACTCTGTTGTTCGGCATCGTGAGATAGGAGGGCATGAACCAAAGAGGACAAAAAACAATGAGGACAGCAGTTAAAAGGTAAATGGCCGTCATTATTATTCTTTATTCTTTTTTTTTTACGTTATGCACAACTCTCATTTATTGTGCAATAATCTAATCGTAACATGTATTTTTTACATGTTTTAATGCATTTTCATGCTTTATAAAACATTTATGTCTGAATTTTTGTGGGCTTGGAACGGATTAGGGCATTTGCATGGAAAACGTGCAAATGCTTACTTACTTACGTAATTTTCTACTTACGTAATTTTTTCCGGAACCAGTTAATTTTGTCAGTAGAGGTACCACTGTACATTGATAACTACTTGACAGAGAATGGTATAAATTGGCAAAACTGTGTTGGATAGTGCAGTATCAAAGACTGGCCGGCATAATGTCGGCATTAGGCAGATATTGAACCGTGCACAAAAAAGCTAAATGGACCCGCCTAATTTATTTATTTATTTATTTATTCAGTTTGTTTTTCTTCTTTCCAGACATGTTATTACAACATATTTCCCTTTCATCAGTGTTGAAACATCATCAACAACATCTGA
Source organism: Antennarius striatus (assembly GCF_040054535.1). NCBI lineage: Eukaryota > Metazoa > Chordata > Actinopteri > Lophiiformes > Antennariidae > Antennarius > Antennarius striatus. The sequence goes on along the minus strand of NC_090782.1, from coordinate 8,048,563 downwards.
AAAGAAAAAAGGGTTAACGGGTAGAAGCCATTGGCTTGTAAGGTTCCTGTCCCCTAAATAATCAACAAAACATTAGAATATGTAATAAACAAGCTCAGACATTAAAATTTTTGAACCAGCTCATACATTGAATTTTGACAGACATTCATACCCTTATCCACTTCCAGATATTAGCCTTTTACCCTAGAGCATAACTATGTTTACATTCTTCCTAGGAACACAAGATTTGTCAACATCATGGATAGTCAAAACTGGACATTGACCTTGCCAGTCTTCTCCGCAAGAATATAATGATCACCTTTACCTCTTTCAGCAGACAGTGTTTATACAAGAATTAACCAGTTTGTTGCAAACACTTTAACAGTTTCACATGGTATTATGTTGTCAAAAGATATCAACATGCTCTTTATAGTCTCAAAGTTAATGTTATTCCATGTTATCACAAATAAATGTGTTTTTTTTTGTTTTAGGTTGGGGGTTTTTTGTTCATTAGTCCATGTTTCTGACATCAATGGTGTCGATTTTTTCGACTGTTCCATGAAGTACTTGACGTGTCCGAAATCGTAGAGCTCCCAATACTGTAGTGACTCTGTTGTACTGATCTTTGGAGTAGTAAGAACTCTTGTATGTCTTTATTGCTCATATTTCACCAACTCCTCTGCACTCCTGATCACCATTGTTTTCATCTGGTCCAGAGAAAGCCCCTTTGTTTTTGATGAAGATCCTGCAGTTGTTCGTCCAGGTGTTGTCGATCAGCCCATTCTTTTTCAGTTGTCGAGCTTTTTTAGCGATATCAGCATTCTTTTTAGTGAGATTCTCATTAATGTAGACATTTTTACCTTTCAGTTTGAAGCCTTGTTTCAGAAAAGCAATCTTGTGTTTACAATTGTTGAATTTTATCAGCACTGCAGGTGGTCTCCTACCTCCAAATTGTAGTGGGTGACATGTCTCAATCTGGTCCGGCTCGATGTTAATCTCCAGGATCCTCAGTCACTCCTTAGCATCACAGTTCTCTGTAGCTCATCCATCCCAGAGGCCAGCCGTTCAAGGGTTTCTTTCATATTTTCATTCTAATGTTTATTCTCAGACACCTCGGATTTCCCTTTTCCTTTCGGCATTTTGAAGGAGTCAGTGAGAGTTTATGAGTGTTTCTCCAATACAAATTCGAGAGAGATAGCAAAGTTAGCAACAAGAGACAGAAGAAAAGACGTCTTCTCTCATTGAAAGCTGCTCTCATTCTCCATCATGAAGGACTGGCAGCCAAAAGGATATCCCCAGAATTCCATGAGATAATGAATGTACATGTGAAAACCATCAATACTGTGTCAATAAAAATACTGCTGTAAACTCCACATGTTTTGCTATGATTTGCAAAACTGCTCTATCACAGTCAAGTGAACTGGCTCTCAAGAGAACAGGTCCTCAAGCATTTGTTAGAGCTGAGAAATTACGTGTCCTGTTATCTTGCTGACAAAAAAACCCCAACTCTTTTTGCACATCACTATGTCAACAGAAGTTCATAAGTAAACTTGCTGCCTGTTGTGACATTTTTTCTTTGCTTAATCAACAGAAGAAGGGAGAAATAGCAAAATATTTTTTGTTTCAGACAAAGTTGAATCTTACAAAGGAAAACTTGTTTTGTGGACAAAAAGGGCCAATGAAAAGAAGAAGGACATGTTTCCACCAGTTAAACATTTTGGAAAAATCACGTCATGTATATTTCAGTGACTCAGTCTTTAAATATTTCTCATAACCAGCATGGAAATTTAATGAATGTTTTCCTGAGGATCCTAGAGAGGGACACACAGATTTGGACCCATGTTCTGTGTATCCTACTAGACATTATGTTACTTTGCTCTCATATCTGGAGTCACTGGTTCTTTAATCTTCCATAGACAGCACTTTTAAGGTTGACATGCATACTTATGAAGCATTCCAATAAGCTGGCATCTCATCCAGGGTGTACCCTGCCTTTCGTCCATAGCACGCTGGGATAGGCTCCAGCATAACCAGTGACTCACAAGGCAGATAAACATCTGTAGACAAGACAATAGTAATAATTTACAATCTATTGATTATTCCATCCCGACTAATCAGATTACTTATAAAACAAAAACAGCAGCTGGTTTCAAATAGGACACAATGTCCACCACAGTGATGACTGCTGAGCTGAAACATGAATCCTAATTGCAATCATCTCATCTTCAAGACAATAGATAGTTGGATGGAAGATTAGTGTTAATATGTGAATGGGCCCCGGCCACTTCTGTACTGGAAACATTGGGCTCCAAGGCCAGAAAGATCAAGAACTCCTGCTCTACATCATCACAGCCAACGTGAAAGCAATAAATGGTTATTAAGAGACAGGGTAAATGAGATTGCTCTTCTCTGTCAAGCATGTGTGAGTGGAAGTAATGTAGCTCCTGGTCCACAGCTCTCAGACACTGTTCTTTTTTTTATTTAACTTTGGCTCAAAAGAGCTCAGTTTGCATTGAGAATGGCAGCAGATTTGCAATGGGTCTGTTTGAATGTACTCATCCAATGATATCCAAAACCTGCCCAAAGTATTTTTTTAATGTGATCTTCCATTATCTCTGCCAGTAGAAACTCAAACTGTGCTGAACATGATTGAAACATGTCAAGTTTGTCTGTTCCACAAAGGAACTGATGTAGTATGTAAAAAATGAAAGTTAAAGGAGGTAGTATCACAAAAACACAAACAGACCACACACCAGCTGATGAATTGCTTCAATGATATATGAGTGAGGTATTAATCTGCAGTACCCAGACCAATAAAGGCAGTGGTATATAATGCATTGATCCTTTAATCATTCAGTTATGGGTCAAAGTACTGTAATACAATCAAAACCTCAGTTTCCTGGACAGCATCTCATGGTTTCTTAAATAAAATACAGCGGTACTATCAAGCAGCAGAGCACCAACAAAAATTTTACTGTATATTTCACTCTCAAATACAGAGCATACTGTCTTTGTCCTGGAAAGTGATGTGCTAATATTTTTAATGAAACCTTTATACATCATCTACTCAACAGTTAGTCCACGCTGTCGGGGCACCCATATTAATGGGGAGGAAGTGACAGGGAGTGCAAAGTCCCCACTGGGTAGCTGTGTGTATGTGATAGAGGAGGATGGAGAGAGATTAAATACTTGTTATGAAAATAAAAGGGGAAATGATCAGATTAAAGGAGAAAGAAATGAAGTAGAGGAGAAGGTGAGTCTTGACTATGGGAGCTGAGCGGAACAAGCATTCACTGAATAGACCAAGAGAACGGAAATTAACCAAGAGAGAGAAAAGGACACCGAATATATGTGAGGAGACAGACAATGGATAAATTGTGGTGAGCAAGGCAAAGAGGCCCGACACTAAAAAAGATAAGGCCAGGAGACAGGAATAAATCAGTACAAGTGATGGGGTAAAATCAACCTGAAAATGAGCTGACAACACAAAGAGGCAAAAACCTTGGGAATAAATGTGACTAAAATTAAGAGTAGGCATCAAAAGACATGACAATAAAATATATAACTACATAAGAGCCAAAAGAATGAAGACACTTTCCTTTCATCGTTTAACTTCTGACCAGTTCTGATTTCTATCTCTTGTCCTTTGTCAGAACACTTCCTGACCAGACACTGCTGTCCTTCCCTTAAAGTCCCTTCAGCTTTCTCCTCTCTTGCAGCTTTCACACATTTGTTAGTTCAGTTTCACCAAGCAGTTTGTGAGTACCACATCTAGAGGTTTGAATCTATCTGTCAAAGCGCACACATTTCCCCCACTCTCAACGTCTCTCTTGGCACACTCAAACATTGAAACTGACAGGGTCCAAATTAATTTGGACAACAGTGATTGTGTCTGAACAAGTCCTTATTCCAGCTAAGACGCAACTAATACAGTGCTGAACTGCCCTGTCGAGTCCCTAACATACTCTTTGATTGTCTCAGCCAATTTAGCCCTCGAGTGAGGGATGGATGTCGATGTGCAGGGAGAGAAAAAGGGATGGGGAGGTGACGGGGAACGCGTGAAGCAAGGTGATGGAGGAAGTAATGTGCTGTCGTGGGAAATCGAGGGGGCGTGTAGGTGTATGTGACAGAGAGAGTAAGCGAGACGGCCTGACAGCTGTCCCCTAGGGGAGAGAACTCTTTTCTTTGGGCTTCTTTCTGATTCTTTTCTTTCTCGCCTAACCCGCTCCCCCTTCTTTATTTTTCTCAATCACGTCCTGTGTGCTTCTCTGTGGGCGTTAGCTCCAGGCATCTGGCTACCTGCCTACCCCTTCCTTCCCACTTCTCGCACTCTCTGGCACTCTTCTTAGCACTTTTTCTTCGGTCCCTCGAGGCATGTGGCCCGTATGCTCCATTCTCCTCTTTGTATCTGCGTCACTCACTCTCACCCACCTTAAGGCCTCGTTGCCTGGAGGACTTGCCCATCAGCCTCTCGTCGTCCAATTCACACTGCTCAAGCAGATCCAAGATGTCCTCTTCCTGCACACCAAACCATAAAAAACACAATGAAGATGATATTAGGCCATAAGTGGTCATTTTTCTAACATACTGTATGAAGTAGCAATGGCCAATAGTGTAGTTACATTTTAATAAACACCAATAAGAAACTGTTAAACGTTTTGTTGCTCAATATATCAGACTATTTGAAATGCAATTGAGGTGTGGCAGAAAAAATGATTTAACAGGCAATGTAGCTTTTTAGGGAGTTGGGAACAAGGCTTTGGCCAAACATGGCATTGCCATTTGGCAGCACTTTTAAAGGGATTTTGAAAAGGCAGCATAATGGCCATAACCACTGAACTAGGGCCATGGCCATTTGGCCAAAGCTGAAATACAGACAAAGGTGATTAATGTTGCTTCATGATTGGGACATAAAGTGCTCCCACTTGCCACTCAAATACAGATGAAATGCGTTTGCTTCCTCAAAGACTGGCCATCAAGCAGTGTTCTGGGGTTTGTGAAAAGGTCACTGTGGCCCTGGCTCTCTCCGTTTGTGTGTGCATCAACATTCGCATATGCGTGTGTTTCGAGAGGTGTGTTCTGCTGTTAGTACGCATTCAAATTAAGATCACTTGTAATGTGTTTTGGGTTTAGAAATATCTCAGTGTATTATGTGCTTACAGCTGACGATCATCAAAAGAAACATATCTATTAAAAGCAAAACTGACATGTCATCAATGATGTATCAATTTAAATTTATATACTGTTTAATAATTGAATAATTACAGTATTATATGACACTATGTATTGAAAATAATTATGCAACAGCAGTGCAATACAGGATTTGTTATGAAGAGTGCACCATGTATCATGGGAAGCCCAATAAATATCAATCCATCCATCTTCTTGAAGACAAGACAACCATATTTCTCTTGTCTCTGGCCGCTTATCCACCTTGCGGGACACGGTTGTCACTGGACCCTATCACAGCTGACAACGGGTGAGAGGCAGGGTAAGCCAAGGAAGCTTCTTCTACGGAAGTGTGAGTGATCAATTCATCAAAAATACATGATTTTGGAGGTGGAGGAAGCCGGAGAAAAAACACAGTGCACTTTGTGGACATACTCTGCACAGAAAGGATTGGAACCCGTAACCTTCTTGCTATGAGATGACAATGCTACCCACTGCGACATCCACACCAACTGGGAATCCCAGTAAATATGAAAGAAAACTCAAACTGTTGTTAATAAAACAGCCATTTGCTTTATAACCTTTCACAATGTTCAGTTATTAGTGGTCCATTATCTTTATTGTATCAAATTATTACAAAACAGATTAACGGGACACTTGACCTGTTTGGAAGAATGACAAAATGGCCAAACCTGACATAAACCTATTAAAAATAAATAGAAAGTTGTTATATTCAAAAGTGTTTATGACACAATGAGTCTAGACCATTTATGAGCCAATCAACTATTTGGAGAGAGCATTTACTTAGCAATCGCTGGATACACTGTCTCTGATATGTCTTTCCAAACTTGCTTGGATTATGTTTTTTGAACAATAATTTTAGAAAATAAATACTTAAAACCTTTTGACTGTGTTACTCAGCACTGTGTACAAGCCATCGCAGTACTTTGTTAATGCAAGTGGTGCCTGCATTGGTCAACTCATGTCATGCTCAATCTTTCTCGTTTTTTCATCCGTTTGTGGAAAAAAGTAGCTTTTTTTTTATTTTTATTGCTGGCATCTTCTCCTATGCCCTTGCTTCTCAGGGTCCATATTTCTTAGCTGTTTGTCGGATGACTCTGTCCTATTTGCATGACAAAATAAGAGTAAATAGTCCCCTGAGCCGGCAAAAAATGTTTCTTGGTATAACTGTCTTTATTTTTTCAGACAAATAAAAACCTGGTCAAGACATATGTCTCAGCAAGAGTAGTCTTGCAGGAAACAGGATGGACAAGAACACCTCAGCAATCACTGCTCAGCAGGAAACAAGTACAATATTTCAAACTACTGCTACATAACAAACAGCAGCTGTGAAAAAAACTACAATTCCAACCCTCATTGCTTTGGATTTCTATTCCTTGTACAAATATGCAGCTCTCGGGTATTGCTGCAAATTGTTTTGGTGAAAAGTGAACTGAAGAGGGACATTCAAATGCAGTGTAGGTATATTAACAGGAATTTTTCCTTATATGCAACATAGAGGTAAGATCGGGCCTAAAAAATCAAGCCCGACCCGAACTGAGCCCAATGGTTTTAAAAACCGACCCGAACCGAGCACAACGGTATTAAAGCCCAACATGGCCCTACCTGATCCGAGCCTGACTTAAAGCCAGACCCGACCCGAATGTAATTATTGACATTTTGAGCCCGACCCGGCCCGAATTTCGGGCTTGGATTCCTGCTTAAGATCTTACCTCTACTTTCAGTGTGTATACGATCGTAAAGATAAAGTGACAGGAGAAAATACAGCTGATGCACGGAGGGAACGGAGCAGGTACTGTAGATGGATGTTTCTCATACAGCGCCTTCTATGTTTTACCTAAATAATTTATTTTGTAAGGGTATTCCTTAGTTTAATACCCATAGATCGTTTGAGACACATAATATATAAATATATATTTATTTAAAAAGTTCGGGCCGAGTCGGGCTTGGATCTTAAGATCTTAAGCCCGACCCGACTCCAAAAAAAATCAAGCCCGACCCGAGCCGGACGGTATTGAAGCCCGACCCAACCCGAAAGTAATTGTTGACTGTGTGAGCTCGACCCGACCCGAAATTCGGGTCGGGTCGGGCCCAAACTTGGGTTCAGGCGTAAGATCTTACCTCTAATGCAACATAATCAGCAGCTGCTTGCTCCTCTGGTTCTAAGATCAAAACTAAATGGATTTAAACATCCCTCAGCTTAATTTGTGTACATGCACAGACTGACAATTAAAGATTAAAAGACAACACTAACAGTTTGTGAAGTTATTCTGTTTTATTGTATTAACAGGGCATGAATTGCCAGTTTCTTTTGAGTATGCACTTGTTCAATAACAATATTCCTTTGTGTGCAAAAAAAATAGAGAAATGGGAAAAAAGCTGAGTAGGCAGGGATTGCTCCCAATAAAACTCTGTTTGATTGATATCTGTCATCATGACTGCAATGGAAGTGGGAAGATGGATGATGTAAAGGCAAGGCACCTGGCACAGTAATAACTAGCAAAACATGCAATGCTTGTCAGATGAATAATCATGGATCCCACATCAGACAAAGGCTAACATCTTCTCCTTTCGGCTTTTCCGTTCAGGGTCGCCATAGTAAATCAGTTGCCTCCATCTAACCTTGTCTTCTGCATCATCTTCTCTCATACCAACTACCTTCATGTCCTCTCTCACTACATCCATAAACCTCCTCTTTGGTCTTCCTCTAGGCCTCCTACCTGGCAGTTCAAAAACTCAGCATCTTTTTACCAATATATTCACTATCTCTCCTCTGGACATGTCCAAACCATCTCAGTCTGGCCTCTCTGACTTCATCTCTAAAACCTCTAACATGTGCTGCCCCTCTGATGTACTCATTCCTGATCCTATCCACTCCCAAAGAGTACATCAGTATCTTCATCTCTGCTACCTCCAGTTCTGTCTCCTGTCTTTTTCTCAGTGACACTGTCTCCAGGGCAACAATTGCTGGTCTCACCACAGTTTTGTACACCTTTCCTTTCATTTTAGCTGAAACTCTTCAATCACACATCACACCTGACACTTTTCTCCGCCCGTTCCACCCTGCCTGTACAGGGTGGAACACACTCTCCATTGCTTTGGACTGTTGACCCTAAGTACTTAAAATCCTCCACCTTCTTGATCTCTTCTCCCTGTAACCTCACTTTTCCACTTGGGTCCCTCTCATTCTGCCCTTAGTCTACCTTCAACTACTCTTTCCCATACCTTAATTGTATGGCTGAACAGCTTTATTCCTCTGTAGTTGCCACAACTCTGCACATCTATACTATACTATATATGTATACTGTTTATATTTTAGTTTAGTATATGTCCTGTTAGTGCTGCATGTGTCTGTTAGTGTAGTGTATGTCTTGTGGTACGTCTTGTGGTGTCAGTGTTTCTTTTTCTCCTGATGTTTATCTAGTATTTATTCATTATATATGCCTGAGCAGTGGATATGTGCAATTTTCTCCAGGATTAATAAAGTATCTATCTATCTATCCATCTATCCATCCAGCCATCTATGTTCCTAGAGATGTGGCTAACTGGCAACGTGCCAGACGCTTACGTCGGACTAACTGGCTTCTCCTCTGTACGAGCGGACCGGGACACGAACACCGCCGGTAAGAAGAAAGGAGGTGGATCAATCATCTATACCAACGATAGATGGTGCCATCCGGGACATGTGACGGTGAAATCAACACTGTGTAACCGCGACCTGGAGCTAACAGCTGTTAGCATCAGACCCTACTACCTGACGCGTGAATTTTCACACGTTATTGTCCTTGCTGTCTACATCCCTCCACGGGCGGACCCTGAGACGGCACGAGAGACCATCTGTGGGACCACCTGTGCTCTTCGGACCCGGCACCCGGAGGCGCTCGTCATTATCACCTGTGACTTTAACCACGTCACCTTGGACTCATCTCTCCCCACAATGGTCCAGTGTGTAGACTGCCCCACACGGAAGAACAGAACCATCAATCTGTTCTACGCTAACGCTAAGGAGGAATACACCGCCACCCCCCTCTCTCAACTAGGTAAATCAGACCACAAACTAGTGTACCTACAGCCCACCTACATCCCGCTGGTGAAACGGCTGCCAGCAACAACACGACAGGTCAGGAGGTGGTCCCCGGAAGCACAGGAGATGCTGAGGGACTGCTTCCAGACCACCGACTGGGATGTTATTGTGGGCTCACATGGGGAGGACATTGAGGGGGCAGCTCAGTGTTTTACAGACTACATGAACTTCTGTGTGGACACCGTGGCCCCTGTCAGGACAATCAGGTGTTACCCCAACAACAAACCATGGGTAACCAAGGAAGTCAAGGCTGTCCTGAAACAGGAAGAAGCAGGCGTTCAGGAGCAAGAACGAGGAGGAGATGAGGAAGGCCCAGCAGGAAGTGAGACTCTGCCTGAGGGAGGCCAAGGAGGCGTACAGGAGGAAGCTGGAGAAGCAGCTGGGGCACAACCAGGTGCGGGAGGTCTGGAATGGGATGAGAACCATCACGGACACGGGAAAGGGCGCAGCACTGTGGAGGGGAATATTGAACGAGCGAATGAACTAAACAGCTTTCAATCGGTTCAGCTCCCCCACCACTCCCGGCTCCTCGTCCCAGGCCTCTCCTGGCCTACAGACCTCTCCTGGCCCTACAGACCGCTCCACTGATGCTCCCTCCTCCTGTGCTTCCTCTCCTTCCACTCCTGCCACTTCTCCTGAGCCCACTCCAAGAACTGCGAAGCTCAACGGCCCCACCTCAACCACTGGACTTCCAACCTCGCCACAACCTCCTGCTCCCACCACGACAGAGACCGTCATCACTGCAGACCTGGTGACGACAACGCTGAGGAGGCTGGACCAGATAAGGTCTCCCCAAGACTCCTCCGAGCCTGTGCTTCGGAACTAGGGGACCCCCTGCAACAATTGTTCAACCTCAGTCTGCGGCTGGGGAGGGTCCCGTCACTGTGGAAGACCTCCTGCATTGTCCCTGTACCCAAGAAAGGACGCCCTGCTGAGCTCACCGACCACCGACCAGTCGCTCTTACCTCCCACGTAATGAAGAACCTAGAGCGACTGGTCCTGGAGCTCATGCGTCCACAGGTGCAGGGTGTTATGGACCCTCTCCAGTTTGCCTATCAGGCTAAGGTTGGGGTTGACGACACTGTCTTGTACCTCCTCCACCGCATACTCTCCTACCTGGACGCCGGGGGCTGTGCCATCAGAGTGCTCTTCTTCGACTTTTCGAGTGCCTTCAACACCATCCAGCCCCGGCTCCTGCAGGATAAACTGACCTCCATGGCTGTGGACCCCTACCTCGTGAGCTGGATTACGGACTACCTAACGGACAGACCCCAGTACGTACGTATGGGGGACTGTTTGTCTTCTATGGTGACTAGCAGCATGGGGGTGCCACAGGGGACCGTTCTATCCCCCATTCTCTTCACCCTCTACACATCAGACTTCAAGCACAACTCGGATACATGCCACATACAGAAGTACTCCGATGACACCGCGATAGTGGCATGTATCCGGGAGGGTGATGAGGGGGGTACAGGGCATTGGTGGCTGACTTTGTGGAGTGGTGCCAACAGAACCAGCTCCAGCTCAACGTCTCCAAGAAAAAGGAGATGGTTCTGGATTTCCGGCTGGCACCTCCCTCTCCACAGCCGGTGATCATCAAAGGCAGTGAGGTGGAGGTGGTAGAAAACTATAAGTACCTGGGACTGCAGCTAGACAGCAGACTGGACTGGTCACTCAACTCGAACTGTGTGTACAAGAAGAGGCAGAGCAGGATGTACTTCCTAAGGAGGCTGGCCTCCTTCAACATCTGTCCTAAGCTCTTTTTCATGTTCTATCAGTCCGTAGTCTCCAGTGTGCTGTCATACGCCATTGTGTGTTGGGGTGGGGGGGCCAGGAAAAGAGATATGGACCGTCTGAACAGACTCATCCGCAGAGCGGGCTCAGTGGTCGGGCTGAGCCTGGACTCTGTGTATATGCTTCTGGAGAGCAGGACCATGTCTAAAATTAAGGCTATCATGAACAACACCAGGCACCCCCTACACACCACCTTCTCCCAGCAGAGAAGCACCTTCAGCGGCAGACTGCTGTCACACAGCGCCTCCACAGAGAGGCTGAGGTCCTCATTCGTGCCCCGTGCCATCAGGGGGTACAATGACTCTCTCAGGAGGAGCGGGGGGGAGGTGGCGAGGTCAGCACGGGGTTGAATGGATTTAATTTAATTTAATTTTATACTGTTTATGTATATTATATATATATATGTGTATATATATATTTTTTTTTATATTGTTTTATATTTTAATTCAATTTTATACTGTTTATATTTTAATACTGTAATATTTTTTAAATTTTATACTGTTTATATTTTAATTTTATACTATTTATATTTTAGTTATAGTTTAGTATATAAGCCCTCTTAGTGCTGCATGTGTCTGTTAGTGTAGTGTATGTCTTGTGGTATGTCCTGTGATGTCAGTGTTTCTTTTTCTCCTGGTGTTTATCAAGTATTATTTGTTATGTAATGCCTGAGCAGTGGATATATACAATTTCCTCCGGGATTAATAAAGTATCTATCTATCTATCTATCTATCTCCCTTGTTCTTAAAAATGGGCACCAGCACACGTCCCCTGCATTCCTCAGGCATCTTCTCACAATTTGATATCATGTCGAACAACCCAGTCAGAAACTTCACTGCCACCTCTCCTAGACACCTCCATACCTCCAAAGGTATATCACCAGGACCGAGTGCCTTTCCACTCTTTATCCTCTTCAATGCCCTCCTAACTTCACTCTGACTAATCTTTGCTACTTCCTGGTCCACAACAGCCACCTCTTCTAGTCTTGGTTCTGTCTCATTCTCCTCGTTCATCAACTCTTCAAAGTACTCTTTCCATCTTCATATCACACTACTGGCACGTGTCAATACACTTCCATACCTATCCTTAATCACCCTAACCTGCTGCACGTCCTTCCCATGTCTGTCTCTCTGTCTTGCCGTGTATAGATCAGTCTCTCCCTCCTTACTATCCAACCTAGCATACAAGTCATCATAAGCCCCTTGTTTTGCCTTTGCTAACTACTTTCACCTTTCGCTGCATCTCCCTGTACTCCTGTCTACTCTCCTCAGTCCTCTCCGTGTCCCACTTCTTCTTAGCTAACCTCTTTCTTACACTCCTCTACCTCCTCATTCCACCACCAAGTCTCCTTATCAACTTTCCTTCCAGATGACACACTAAGTACTCTCCTACCTGTCTCCTTGATCACATTAGCTGTAGTTGTCCAGTCATCTGGAAGCACCTCCTGACCACCCAAAGCCTGTCTTAACTCCTTCTTAAAAGTCATGCAACACTCTTCCTTTTTCAGCTTCTACCATTTTGTCCTCTGCTCTGCCTTTGCCCTCTTCATCTTCTTCTCAACCACAGTCATCCTAAACACCACAATCCAATGCCGTTTGGCTACACTTTTGCTTACCACTACTGTGCAGTCACTCATCTCCTTCAGATAACACAGTCTACACAAGATGTAGTCTACCTGTGTGCTCCTACCACCACTCTTATAGGTCACCCTATGTTCCTGCCTCTTCTGGAAGTATGTATTCACCATAGCTGTTTCCATCCTTTTTGCAAAGTCACCCATGTCCATTGAAGTCTATACCAATGACAACTCTTTCACGTCTAGGTATGCTCTACATCACTTCATCAAAGTCCAACCAGAATTTCTCCTTCTCCTCCAACTCACATCCTACCTGTGGAGCATACCCACTAACAAAACTGAACATCACACCTTCGATTTCTAGCTTCAGACTCATCACTCTATCTGACACTCTTTTTACCTCCAGGACACTTCTAACAAACTGCTCTTTCAAGATAACTCCTACTCCATTTATCTTCCTATCTACACCATGATAGAACAACTTGAACCCTGCTCCTAAACTTCTAGCCTTGGTACCTTTCCACCTGGTCTCCTGGATACACAGTATGTCTACCTTCCGTCTCTGCATCATGTCAACCAACTCTCTACCTTTTCCTGTCATAGTTCCAACATTCTACGTCCCTACTCTCAGTCCTATACTCTTAGCTTTCCTCTTCTCTCTCTTCTTACGAACACACTTTCGTCCTCTTCTTCGACCAAAAGTAGTCCAATTTCCACCGGCACCCTGTTGGTGAACAGCACCAATGGCAATCGTTGTTAACCCTGGCCTTGACTGGTCTGCAATGGAAGTCATAGATTTGATTTGCATGTTTGATTTGGCTAAAGTTTTACATCAGATGTCCTTCCTGACACAACCCTTTGTATTTATCCGGGCTTGGGACTGGTACAATAAGACACTGGCTTGTGCCCTTTTGCGGCTACATTAGACAAAGGCTAACATATATCACTATTATAAAAGGACCATATGTAGATCTGTCCCCTCAAAAACTCCCAAAAATTCTACAACAACTTGCCGCACTAAATTTCTTTGTTGGATATAATGTTTTGGATATGTCCTTTGAAGAAAATGAGCAACCCTCAAATTAACCTTTAAATCATTTTGACATGTAAAAGTACAAGTAAAAGAGCTGGATGCTACAATGTATCATTATACATCATGGGTACTGTGTGTACAGTAGAAAATCCTGGCAGGGTTAATGTCACTGAAATGGCCACTTTAACATGAAAACATCATGGCAGGCTCGACACTGGACTGGCATTGCCTTTGGAGTGTCCCCCGCCTCTTGCCCGTAAATCAGCTGGGATAGGCTCCAGCAACACCCATGGCCCACGAAAGCGGAAAAAGCAGTTAAGATGAATAAATGAATGACTGACTGACTGACTGACTGATTGAATGAATGAATGAATGAATGAAATAATGAATGAATGAATGAATGAATGAATGAACGATTGAACAAACATCATGGCAGGGATAAAAAACAAACTATTTCATCATCAAACTATTTCTTCATCAATGGCGCAAGAGGATGGCGGCACATGCACACGCAGCGGCTCCTCTACCGATACAGCGGTTTTTTCGTGTTTTTTGTGTCTTGTCTCTCCGTGTGTTTGTCCATCTTTGTCACGTCCATCTTCGTCATGTCTACTTACCCCAAGGCGCTCATACTCCCGTGAGTTTCTGCTCGACATGCGCTTAACAACTTTATTGGACTTAGACCCAGCTGACGCGGCAGTGCTGTGCGAGTGCGGTCTGCTCCGGAGGCCTACTCAACCACCGACCCCCACTCCTGCTCCCAGCCCGCAGTGGAAGCGCCACAAGCGGAACATGCGAAAGCAGAAGCGGGGCAAGCGTGGAGGCATCCGGGTTAGGCTAGCGGCTAGCTCTCTCCGGCCTGCTATCCCGACTATCACACTCGCCAACGTGCACTTGCAGGACAATAAACTGGACTACATCCGCCTGCTCCGATCATCAATTAAGTCTATGGATGAGTGCTGTGTCTTCGTATTTGTGGAAACATGGCTCACTGACCGCATCCCGGACTGTGCCAGCTGGACCGGCTAACGTGCTACCGGGCTGACAGAGCGCTCGCTGAAGGGGAGAAGACCCGCGGCGGGGGACTCTGTGTTTACATCAGGGATGCTTGGTGCCGCGACGCTGCTGTGGCTTGCACACACTGCTCTCCTCTGGTGGAGCTTATGATCATCAGATGCCGGCCATTCTACCTGCCCAGGGAGTTTTCTGCCATATTGCTGGTGGCAGTATATATCCCTCCCACCTTCAGCAACAACAGGAGTGAGGCACTGAATGAACTCTACCATCACATCAGTGAGCAGCAGACAGCCCACCCAGATGCCTTCCTCATTCTGGCGGGGGACTTTAACCATGCAAATCCCAAGAGTGTGTTTCCAAAATTACATAGACATATCAACTTTGCCACCAGAGGAGCTAACATCCTGGACAATGTCTACACGACACATAAAGATGCCTACAAGGCCCGCGCCCTCCCCCACCTTGGGGCATCAGACCACATCACTGTTATGCTAACGCCCGCATACAGACTGCTCGTTAGAGTCGTTAAACCTGTGAAAAGGCAGATACGGGTGTGGCCTGATGGGTCGTCAGAGGCACTCCAGGACTGCTTTTCAACCACAGACTGGAGCGTATTCAAAGACGCAGCCACCCACAACAACACCACAGACCTCCAAGAGTACACGGAGACCGTATCTGCATACATGCGAAAATGCATGGATGATGTCACGGTCACCAGAAATTAAATGAGGTGGGCCTCCTGGCTATGTGGTGCAAGGACAACAATCTCCATCTGAATGTGGAGAACACGAAGGAGATTGTTGTGGACTTCAGGAGAGCACGCACCCAGCATGCTCCACTAACCATCAAAGGCGCTGCAGTGGAAAGGGTTAGCAGCACCAAGTTCCTGGGTGTGCACATCTCCGAGGACCTGTCCTGGGACCGCAACACCGCATCGCTGGCCAAAAAAGCCCAACAATGCCTCTACTTCCTCCGCAAACTGAGGAGAGCAAGCGCCCCACCCCCCATCATGACTTTCTACAGAGGCACCATCGAGAGCATCCTGACCAGCTGCTTCACTGTGTGGTATGGCGCCTGCACCATTGCCTGCCCCAAGACCCTGCAGCGCATTGTGAGAGCAGCTGAAAAGATCACTGGTGTCTCTCTCCCTTCCCTTACAGACATTTATAACACCTGCCTCACCCGCAAAGCCATCAGCATTGCAGGTGATCCCACCCACCCCTCTCACAGCCTTTTCAGCCTGCTGCCATCAGGTAGGAGACTGCAGAGTCTGCGGGCCAGACCCAGCAGACTCAAGGACAGTTTCTTTCACCAGGCGGTCAGGAGACTCAACTCCCTCCCTGCTCTGCCCCCTGCCATAGTTTTGAACTCTACCCTCACACAATTCTGC